>NC_085876.1:45916148-45923648 GCF_034702125.1 Engraulis encrasicolus
GGTTAATTATTTATTAAGTCTTTATAATGCTTTTTTGCATCCCTTATTCTAAAGTGTTACCAAGCCATTTTGGTTTGGCCCTAGGCGAAATATAAACATGGGGCCCTCAAAAAGGCATTGTATAGAGATCTACAATTCTGTGTTGTGATTGCTAGGGTTTTATCCCATATATGGGTAGATGACAGTTAGGCAGACAAAAAAAAAAAAACGTTTTTTTTTTTTTTTACAAAGCATTGGTTATGAGGGGAAGAAAACATATTGTAAAATAGTGCAGCAGGGAATCTTTCAAAAAAAACCCCAATTGTGGTCACAATGTTGGTCTAATTCATGATATTATTTACGTGATAAAGCAATTTGCTGAAAATAATGTCCTTTGGGTGTGACATTAAGAAAATAAATTAAATTTAAGAAATGTAGAAAGAAATTGTTTGATGGAGTTTTTTATGACATTGTTACACTCTGCATATTGGTATTGAATGTCTTAATTTACGAGCCTGCGACAGCAAAATTTACACGTCACGCCATCTACCCAGTATACATGTACTGTATATCTTCTTTACAGAAGTGACAAGTTACGATCAAAAGCCTCTTTTTATGTGTGGTGTTTGGTTGACAGTTGGGCAGGTCACAAGTTACAACAGCACCCAAATCAATAAGTCCTCGTGGGGATATTTGCCTAAAAACACACAGACAAGCGGCGTAGACTGGGGGAGAAGAAATAGGAACCTAGCCTTTGGCTCTTTGAATTCAAGGGGCCCCCTCATAACTAACAACGCAAAGCTGGTCTCACCAGTGGACACTAACCCTCGTGGGCCCCTATTTTCAGAAAAATGTTAAAAAAAAAAAAAATTCTGAACAAACAAAGGGGCCCACAAGAGTGCAGAGCCCACTGGGAAACTGCCCGCTAGCCAGATGGGCAGTCAGCCCTACCTCACAACAGATTACAGCTCAGAATCAGCCGTTTTGTGGGCTAATGCCTAAACACACACAAACAAGGGAAAATTTATACCCCCACAGCCCCCGCGAGGGCAGGGGGGCCCATTACGAAGAAGGGGGGGGCCCACATGGACCCTGGACTTGAAGACAACGGACCCACCTCTTCATGATATTAGGCCCCCTCTTTTTTGTTCAGGGGTCCATTCTTGGGTTTAGCTTGCAGGGGGGCCGAAGTTCTGCTTCTGAAGAGTACTTGAACATGCAGTATTACTGTCACCTTGCTCTATGCTGTAATGTAATGTTGCTGTGCGGCATTGGGTAGGGTTGAATGTACTGGGTGGGCCCGCAGGGCGCGGATGACGCCATTTTGGGGGCCCCTAGGTGAAATATATAAACATGGGGCCTTGACTGGAAGTAATTCTCTACCGTTTATAGACATTACCCAAGTCTGTTTGTTAGTGACTAGGTGTATGCTTTGTCCCAAACATATTATAATGTAGTATCTTTTTTTACTTAACATAAGTGTACGAGTTAAAGGGATCACGACTTGTGTGTTTTACCGGTTTGGTGTGACAGGTTAGGGGCCCGGCCCTACGGGGACAAGACTTTGGTCGGCCTTTAGGCAATTGCCTAGGCATGCCTAATGGAAAGTCCGCCTTGCTGGGCAGATCACATTCACAGGCGATCCAACCTCAAATCAGACTCTTGTAGGAATTGCCTAAAACTCCACACCATAAAAGCAGGGCGATTGTAAAGGGTATACACCCGCCAGCCCCGCGACGGCTAGGGGGGGGCCCCATACAACGTAGGGGGTAGGGGGGCCCACATGGGCCCTTGACTTGAAGAACCGGGGGGCCCCCCCCCCTTTTTTCCACCATGATACTATGACCCTCTTTTTTTTCGTTCGGGGGCCCCCATTCTTGGGTAGCTTGCAGGGGGCCCCTGGAAGTACTTGGGTGTTCGTCAGTATATTACAAGAACAGACATCAATACTAATCATAATGTGATCCCCACCGTACCCCCCAACTGAGGGGCTTTAGTTCAAACAATGATTAACACACCAGGTCATTTTTTTTTAGGAATTTTTTTATCCCCCTTTTTTTTAAAAGCATATTGAGTCTTCCAGCGGAACAAGGAAACGTTTAAAAAATACCATAACGTGACGTGATGAGAGAGAGGACTTCTTTTTTTTTTTTATTCTCCTCCTAGCACTCTGTTCCCATTGCTAAGGTGTTGGATTTGTAGTGGCCGTGTGGCAGTTCTTATTTCCCAAAAAGGGTTATCCTTTTATGCAATAAAATAACGAGGTTAGTATTCCCCTGGCACGGCCCCATAATAAGTTTGATTTATTTCTACAGGGTGCTAGAGGGTTTGTGTTGTTCTCTTTTTATAGGACCAACCACGGGGGGAAACAAACACCTACGCAAACATTCAAATTCTCAGTACACACACACACACCATACACACGCACGCACACGCACACACACACACACCCACACTCACACACACACAGAAAACACACACACACACACCAGCACCAACACACACACCTGCACACACACACCCACAGTAATAATGAATCATGGCCAGTTACACAACACACACACCACACGCATGCACACACACAAACACACAAACCTCACCATTCCCCCTCCAGCAAAAACGCACGCACACCACACCACACACACACACACACACCACTACAAACCACACACACACCCCCCACCACACACGCCCACATGCAAACCCCACACACACCACATAGTCGAATGAATCATGGTTCATTTACCACACACACACACCAAAACACACACGCCCCACACAACAAACACAACACACCACACACAACAACACACACACCACACACAAACACAACACACACACACAACAACACACACACACACACACACACTAAACTAAAGCCATTCATCATTCACCTCCACTGGCCTGAGTATCAACAGACGGCATTTGTTTCACAAGAAGAGGAAAAAAAGAAAGAACAAAAAAAACACCCCATTCTCTCCCAACCAGTCATGGAAGGGGAAATCAGGCTTTGCTGCAGAACATGAGGGAAAGGCCAGAGCACACACACACCACACACACACACACAGACAACACACACAAGCGCGAGCATCACACACACACAAACCACACACACACACACACGCACACACGCACACAAACCGCACACACAAACACACAACGCCAACACGCACAAAACAAACCGCACGCACACACACACACACAACACAACACCCACCATCAACCGCACGCACACACCACACACACCACACACCACACACACCACAACACACCACACACACACCACACACACACACAGCACACACAACACCACAACACACACACACACACCAAACACACACACACACAGGAACCACACACAAACACCAGGGTACCAGGGTAAGGTCGAGGTTTCTTTGATACAATTGAACGCGGTACTGCTTCAGTTTGTTACTGCTGCAGTCAAGCGCAGGGCTCTAGTCAACAACGGCACCATTATGGATGCAAAATTAGTCGAATATTAATTATGTCATTAGTTGATAGTCTTTATCGATAAAAATTACGATTAATTGCTAAGCGGAGCTTTCCCCGAAAACTCTCAATGTTCTCCCCCCCCGAAAAACAAAAAAAAAAACCTAAATTTAAACATTGTTAAGTAAAAATTGAGAATAAAATTACCAAATTTAAATCAATTCTATTTTCAATTATTTAATACAAAGGTGATTTAAATATTCCCACCCTCTTCACACACACCACTATTCACATGCCCATTTCACCTGGGCCTCTTGTTCAGTTGAATTATTTTCGATATTAAGTTGCGATTAATTGTTTTTAATCGATTAATGAATTGGATCGATTAAGTCGATCAATCGATTAAACCGCTTTGCCATCCCTCAGTCTACCATTATGAAACAGAATTCAAAACACACCGCCACTCTGCTTACTGTTCTACTTGTTTCTCACTTATTCTTCGGGGGACAAAACATGCGTTTCGCATTGGGGGCAAGAACGCTTCACCTGATGTACGCACCGGCCGAAACGCGGTTAGCGCCGAGCAATTAAAAGTAAGAAAAAAAAGAACAGTAAGGCAGTGTGCAGTGTGTTTTTGCAATTTTTGTTGATTGTTCACCTTCTCCTGCCTCACAACCTGCACCAGCTTTGCTGAGGGCTTGTGACTCAAGGCCACTCTTGAACATTGAGTAGTTTGTTTAAAAAATTAAAATTTTTAATTCTGTTCTATTCTGCTTTATGCTATTTTCTTAATCTACAAAGTATTTCTGTTTTTTATTTTAACAACAATAGATACAGTTGGGTAGCTACAGATTTCAAGCCATCTTTTTTTATTAGCCAATTGTTGATTTTTGCACCCAGGTGTTTTGGAATAGTTAAAATCAAACCATGTTGGGGCAATTGCAAATGATTATAATGTAAAAATCAATGAAAACAAAAGAAAAGCAGGACAACTTTCTTGAATGCATTTGACCACACATTGGTCATTTGACCAAATTATCCGGGTTTCTGTCGTGAATAGAAATTGATGGCTATTTTCACACAGAGTGAGAATAGCCATCGTAGCTATTATGTACCCGGGTGTGTGAATCAGCCATTGTTGCTTTTTGCGCCCAGATGTGAATAAGCCATGGTGTTCTTTGCCCCTGGGTGTGATTAGTCATTGCTATTTGAAACACCCTGGTTGTAAATAGCCATTGTTGCTTTTTGCCCCTGGTGTAGGAATAGTCATTGCTATTTGAAACCCCTGGTGTAAATAGCCATTGTTGCTGTTGCCCCCGGATGTGAATTAGCCATTGTTGCTAATAGCCCTTGTTTGTTATTTTCCAACCCGGGTGTGTAAGTTGTCATTGTTGCTATTTGTTACCTGGGTGAGAAAGCTATTGTTGCTATTTTCCGCCAACCCGGGTGTGAATAGCCCCCACAACCCCACATACTTCTTTATTGCAGCCAGGTGTGAATAGAATAGAAATTGTTGCTATTTGCACCCACAGGTTGATGACTGAGCTATTGTGTGCTTATTGCACCCGGATGTTGAATAGACATTTGTTTGTCTATTTGCAGGTCGGGTGATGAATGAAGCCATTGTTGGTAATAGTTTAAAATCATTGCTGCTTATTTGGACCCGGTTGTGAATAGTGAAATCAACTAATGATAATAAATGATAGGATTAAACTAAATTTAAATTAGGCAAACAAAGAAAGCAGGACACCTTTCTTCAAGTGTAAAAGATACTTCGGTTAACACTTTATTTCAGGGATACAGCTATAAAGCACTAACACATGCCAATGTTAATGCCATGCATTAAGTTAGACTTGTATACAGCAGTGTACTAAACAAACGGTAAGGCCTACTAGTGTAACTTACTAAGGGTTTAAATTGGGTAAATAAATCCCTTATTGTGCATGAACAAGACATTTGTGCGAATACATGCCTAACAAATGTTTGATTTGCTTTCTACATGCCTTACAAGTTACTTATACAGGCACATTGATTGTATAAATGTTAAATAGATGTATCCCAATAAATAAAGTGTTACCGATACTTTGTAGAGCAAAGATGTTTGTCTTGAGCGAAGATGTCTGTGTTGAACACCACTGAAGTTTCTTTCCTCCATACATGCACATGGTCAACATACTAACAACTATTTCTTACTGGTGGTTGGTTCAAAAGTGGAATAATAGAAAAGAAGAGTAAATCTGCTCTAAATACTTCAATCGTACTTAAGTGACTAGCACCGCCAAACATGCCGTTTTTCACAAGAAGCTCAGAGAAAGTGTTTAACTTCAGCCTCGGCTATTCAGCCTTTATCAAGGACAAACAAATAAAAAATGCACCACAGATCGACCTTTGCAAAATTACTTTTTTCATAAATGTGTTACATTCCCAAGAGCCATCAGTCATTACTTGAGAACAAAACAAATCTCCCAATGCACAAACACACATACACAGACACACGCACACGCATACACACACAAACACACACACACACACACACACACACACACACACACACACAGACACGCACACGCACGCACGCACGCACACACACACACACACACACGCACACACACACACACAATAATTTATCCAAAAACAACCCTCCTTGACAAAAGTGATTAGCTCATGCCAGATTATGCAGAAATAAAACAGGGCCACATTAAAGCACAAAACATCTTAACCACAACTCCATCAAGACAAAAGACGAAAGACGAAATGTGCAATGAAACCCAAATAGCACAACACAATGGTATAATTTCCAATAAACAGCAAACCACTTGAACAACAAAGACCCTCCATCATCTCAATCAGCTTAAAGGCACTATGCCAGGATTAACTAAATTGAACTGAAGTGAACTGAATTTCAAAGACGAAAAAAGAGGATATTTACGCCGAAATGTCCAATGAGACTTTGCACAGACTCTACCCACAAAAAAATGCTGTATTATTCACACAATAAGATGTTTAACGGTAGGGACACATACACGCAAATTTGCAAACTTTGCCATTCATTCCTATGAGGCAGGCGCAGGCAGGCGCAGGCAAGCGCAGGATTTGCCGCGACGACCTGATGATGGTTGGATTTCGGCTCTCTTCACTTTGCTCGCTTAGCCTCCTATGTGTCCCTACTGTAAAAGTCCATATGGGCGTGCCGCCGTGGCTCTGTAGGCTAAGGCCACGGCCAGGGGGTCCGTTTCTTGAAAGTGTCTTTGCTATCGTCGTTAGCAAAGTCCTTCGTAAGACTCAAGTCTCTCTCGACAGCAACGCTCACCACTAAATCCAAGGGAACGGTAAGACGATCTTAAGACGGTCTAAAGCTGGGTTTACACTGTGCGACTTTTGCCCTGATTTTGCCCCGATTTGGCAATCGCACAACTTTTTGAGATTCGGGCCGATTTCTTGCTCAATCGCAGGTCAATTGTGAGTCTTGCATCGTGCAGTGTACATGGGGTAACAACAAGTGATTTCGCCTCACGATCGTGCAATCTTAGGGTTGCAAGAAAATCAAAACGGTTTGAAATTCTGGTCGTGGCTCGTGCGTAAATCGCACAGTTAAAGCAGTGCTACGAACCGATTTGACACTTCACATGCACAAATTAACAGGGCCGTGCGATTCGCTGTTGAGCACGACCTCATCTCCACCACAGGTGCGCATGTTCCGTCCTCTGCAGACTGGGGAAACATGCCTGTCGCGTCGTATGGTGGAAGCATTTCGCTCGCATCCGACTGTCGGCTCGTGTAGTGTGAGGACGTGAGGACGTGAGTCGTGAGTTGTGAACTTTTAAACAGTGAAATTCCATCGTGCAGTGTGAGCAGAGGCTTAAGACCCACGAGTGAAAATATCGCACAGTGTATGCCCGGCTTAAGACGGTTAGCAACGACAAGAATCGAGAAATGGACCCCAGAAATCCTGTAGCCAGGCTGTGCCCTCCTAGTGAAGCAACACTTTCTGGTCAAGAGCAACGGAAGCACTTTCTGAGCTCCCTAAAATACGGGAACACCTCTCACTTTGCCGGTAAGCAAACAACCATA
>NC_085876.1:45941148-45946148 GCF_034702125.1 Engraulis encrasicolus
TATAGCAGTCATTGGAGGCAGAGGAATAAGTACTGCAGGGCTATTCAAATGGCGGCTCTTGGACGGCAAGGTTCTGGCCCCCCACAAGCCCCTTGAAATACGGAAACGTTTTTTTTTTAATTTAGAGCTAAAAGTACGGGTTCTGTAACAAGCTGAAACGGGAAACGGGATGCTAAAATGCAGGAAATTACATCTAAGAAATGCAAAACTTTCTGGGGGAGGACCCCCAAACCCGAAGTGTCCCGTTTTTTTTTTTTTTTAACCATGAAACATATGTAATTCGGTCCTTTAACTGGGAGGAATTTGAAAAACTGGCCCTCGATGACATTTAAAGGTGGGGTTGCAGATTAACCATTTTAAGAATGTACTATATGACATCACGTTGGGGGTTCCGCAGGCTCATAGGAGTCTATGTAGAACCTTAGAATCCTGGGGGAGTTCCCCCAACGTGATGTCATACCTGCAACCCCACCTTTAATTGAATACCCCTGAAGTACTGTATGCGTTCCCATGTTGAGGAAGTGAGGGGGAGCAGAGGCAAGCTGAGGTGAACTGAGTCTAAGGCCTATGCAGGCAGGCAGGCAGGCAGGCAGGCAGGCAAGAGTCATGAAGGAGGTTCTTATAATGAAGATAGGCAAGGGGAGGTGAGGCATTGGAGGCAGAGGAATAAGTAATGTATGTGTTCCCATGAAGTGGGGGGAGCAGAGGCAAGCTGAGGTGAACTGAGTCTAAGGCCTAGGCGAGCACAGGCGAGCAAGCAGGCAGGCAGGCAAGAGTCATGAAGGAGGTTCTCATATTGAAGATAGGCAAGGAGAGGTGAGGCAAGGGCTATAGCAGTCATTGGAGGCAGAGGAATAAGTACTGCAGGGCTATTCAAATGGCGGCTCTTGGACGGCAAGGTTCTGGCCCCCCACAAGCCCCTTGAAATACGAAACTTTTTTTTTTTTAATTTAGAGATAAAAGTATGGGTTCGGTATCAAGCTGAAAGGTGACACGGGATGCTAAAATGCAGGAAATTACATCAAAGAAATGTAAAACCTTCTGGGGGAAGGACCCCCAAAAATGAAGTGTCCCGTTTTTTTTTTTTTTCAACCATGGCATACATGTAGTTCGGCCCTTTTACTGGGAGGAATTTGAAAAACTGGCCCTCGATGACATTTAATGGAATACCCCTGAAGTATTGTATGTGTTCCCATGTTGAGGAAGTGGGGGGAGCAGAGGCAAGCTGAGGTGAACTGAGTCTAAGGCCTAGGCGAGCACAGGCGAGCTTGGGCAGGCAGGCAGGCAAGAGTCATGAAGGAGGTTCTCATATTGAAGATAGGCAAGGGGAGTTGAGGCATTGGAGGCAGAGGAATAAGTAATGTATGTGTTCCCATGAAGTGAGGGGAGCAGAGGCAAGCTGAGGTGAACTGAGTCTAAGGCCTAGGCGAGCACAGGCAGGCAGGCAAGCAGGCAGGCAGGCAAGAGTCATGCTCCCCTGCATCTCTCTGAAGCAGAACCGCCATGCTTGCATGCTCATGGGCATGCTCTTGCTCCCATGAATGCCATCGTACGAATACATGCATGCACACATGCATGCACACACACACACACACACACACACACACACGCACGCACACACCTCAGCAGTTGGCAGTGGAGGTGCCTACAGGTACACGCACGCACACACACACACACGCACACACGCGCGCGCACGCACACACGCGCGCGCGCGCGCACACACACACACGTTCCTCAGCAGTTGGCAGTGGAGGTCCCTACAGGTACACACATGCACGCACACGCACGGACGCACACACACACACACCTCAGCAGTTGGCAGTGGAGGTGCCTACAGGTACATGCACGCACACATGCGCGCGCACACACACACACACACACACACACACACACACACACACACACACACACACACACACACACACACACACACACACACACACACACACACACACACACACACACACACACACATGTTCCTCAGCAGTTGGCAGTGGAGGTGTCTACAGATACACACACGCATGTACGCACACTCACACACACACACACACACACACACATGGACACACACACCCAGGCACGCATGCACAAAAGCACACACACACTCAGCAGCAGAGTCCTTACAGGTGAAGTTGTGTGAACGGCATTATCAGCACACATACACTCACACACACACACACACATACACACACACACACACACACACACACACACACACACACACACACACACACACACACACACACACACACACACACACTCACACACACACACTCAGCAGCAGGCACTGGAGGTCCCTACAGGTGTAGTTGTGTGAACGGCATTATCAGTTCAGTGTGTTATCAGTGTGTCAATGTTTGCACTGATGGGATTCCAATACATCCTCCCTGCCTGTCAATACACACTCACCTGAAGCTCACTTCACCCACAATTACATTGAAATCAATTTGCCAAAGATTTTTTCCCCCATTATTTATCTGAGCTATTGGGGTTTTTTTGCGTGTGTGAGAAGAGTACTCGTGTACTATTGGCAGAGTGCAGAGATGTAATTCAACTCAAAATGTCAATCAACAATTCACATATTCTCTACATACTCATTTTCTAATTTTATTTAAAAGACTTAAGAGTGACACAGTACAAAACTCTAGGCCTACCGCTCTTCTATTGTGTATATCTGTGTGTATCTCATATACGTGTTTCATTCCAATGGATGTTGTGGAGTAAATCATATAATGCAACTTACATACTTTCAACAAACAACACATCTAAATACTTACTAGCATACTTCCTACTCCTCATTTGACACTGTATTTATTTATTTTGTTTGTTGTTGTTGTGGTGGTTGCACACAACTTATTCCTTTCAATATACACTGACAAGCTCTCATTTAAAGTTTCTAAATGTTCTAAGAAATCCCCTAGAAAGCGCCATATCCATACAAAAGCCAGCTACGTCGATCTCTGCAAAAGATGCAGAGCACTCTTCCTCCCCCTGCCTTCTCTCTGTCTCCTTAACTTGTCCTTGTTGAATATTAAACAGGCATATGCTGGGTGAACTCAACTTCCCCCTGCACATTTAACTTGCTGTTTAAGTATGCAACAAAAGGACTGCCTTGGGGAGCAGTTCTCGAATAGACTAGAGAGTGGAATACATTTGATTCATTTTTTACTGACACTATAGCCTACGCATTTACAATGAGATTAAAAGAAACAAAATTTATGCCATGAATTATATGTACTATAATAGACCACATGAAATGTTGAAAGGCTGGCTTCTGTCCCGAACGTGACAAAAGGAATGACCGCTTTCGAGAGAAACTAGAATAACATACGTATATTAGTTTCATTTTATTGTCGTTATAGGCATTTATAGCTTTATTAAAAGGCAGAAAAACTACATTGGAACATATTCAATGGCCTTCATAATTATAACATATTAGTAAATCAGCAGTGGAGGGTGGTGAGATGAGTGGTGTCTAGAATAGCACTATACACATTTACAATCAAATGGAATAAAATACAATAAAATAGAAATGTGTGAAGTGTTGACCTAGACTGCCCCGCAATTAAGAGGGGGAAGCGGCAAAATGCCAGTCCAGGCTTGTGCGAGTCTATTCTCACCACCACTTCTGGACTATTCAGTTGCACTCACAGCAGTGCAGGGCAATGCAGGCAGGACAGATTTGAGCACATTGCTCTCTCCTGCCAAGACTAATTGTGTTGCCCTGGTCTAGTCAATTATACGCATACAGTCCTCCAGCTGAAACATTGTTATTCAGCCGGCCTGGATCCTTTCCCACCCCTTCCCTATCTCTCTCTCACTGGTTTCTGTCCTCTTCTTCACTGTCCTGTCTTTATAAAGGCAAAAATGCCCCAAATACAAAAATATTAACAATCATGAGTCATCAATCATACAGAGTGACCGGGAAGTTCTGAATCTGACCTGGCTGGATTGTTCCAGTTAAATTATCTATGAGGTTAAATTATCTATGAGGCCTGGACTGGTAATCTGGCATACAGAGCACTTCCCTGTGGGCTGACAGTCCTCGTGGTCAGATGATGTGGGGCTTTCCGTATTGTCTTCATCTGATCCACAGTTTAAATTGCAGGGATGCTGTGCCAAAAAGTAGATGCCAGTCCAGCCCTGGCCCTAAGGACTAGAGGTGTGTCGTTCATGAACGAGCCGGTTCTTTTGAACGGCTCCCTGAAGTGAACGATGGGAACCGGATCACAGCTGGGGGAGCCACTCGACCATTTTTTTGTTCATTTTTCATTCATTTTAAGCACGTGACCTCGACCAGACTAATTCAATTTTGGAAAAAACACAATTGTTTGCCTCAAAAAGAGGCAAAAACGGTCTTTAGAAGCAGGAGAATAATCAGTTGTTGTTTGGACAAAATTACCTTGAGGTGGAGTCAAAATATTACATTCTTAACACTGAATAAATAATTTAAAAAAGAGACAGTTTTTTGAACGGCTCTTTGAAAGGAACGAGCCACTAAGATCCGGATCCCGAAAAAGAACCATAAATCCCATCTCTACTAAGGACAATTGAAGAGTTTTGTTGCAAAATGGTGCAATGGTTTGCAGAATGTTGGGAAATTGTCATTTTTGTATTTTGCATTCCATTGCATTGCATTGCAAAATGCCTTTTATATGTTCTCTAAAAATATGTTCTCAAAATATTTGAATGGCAGGAATTCACACATAGGTGATAGGACCTCTGAAGAGTCAATTCAAATAATAAAATGTAACTATTTTTTTTACATTACATTACATTACATTACATTACATTACATTTATTTAGCAGACACCTTTGTTCAAAGCGACTTGCAAGGAGCAATTTAAACAAGAACAGGGTAAGGCACAATGTACAGTTGCAACACTGATGGCTTTGTCCTACAAAGAGTAAAGAAGAGGACAATGCATTTGCAACTAAACTCTTCAATTCCATCTATTTTATTCTCATGACCTCCTCTGGATGTTTCGGTCCCGCTGACA
>NC_085876.1:45951148-45961148 GCF_034702125.1 Engraulis encrasicolus
TGTGTGCGTGTGTCCGTGTCAGTGTGTCTTTGCGCAGTTAGTTAGATGGACATAGGATGTGTGTGTGTGTGTGTGTGTGTGTGTGTGTGTGTGTGTGTGTGTGTGTGTGTGTGTGTGTGTGTGTGTGTGTGTGTGTGTGTGTGTGTGTGTGTGTGTGTGTGTGTGTGTGTGTGTGTGTGAGCGTGTGTCTGCGTGTATGTGTGTCAGTGTGTCTGTGTGTAGTGAGTATGATGGGCATAGGGCGAACAACGGCCATAGCATGAGGAAATCCAACTCAAGCCACTCATCAATAAATGACCTGAGGATGGAGAAACATGTTTGACCTCTTGCACACACGTGCACACACACACACACACACACACACACACACACACACCAAACACATACACACACACACACACACACACACACACACACACACACACACACACACACACACACACACACACACACACACACACACACACACACACACACGGTAAAGGGGAGAGGGAGAGAGGGAACTGAGACATAAAGACATAATGAATCATTAAGCACCAAGTGTGGCTGTGCAGTGTGTGTGCAAAGAATATGGAACGCTGTGTGTGTGTGTGTGTGTGTGTGTGTGTCTGTCTGTCTGTCTGTCTGTCTGTCTGTCTGTCTGTCTGTCTGTCTGTCTGTCTGTCTGTCTGTGTCTGTGTGTGTGTGTGCGTGCGTGCATGTCTGTGTGTGACTGTGTGTGCGTGTGTGTGTGCCTGCGTGCATGTGTGCGTGCGTGTGTGTCACCACTTCACTCTAACAATGATGGAAAACACTGAGTGTGTCTGCGTGTGAGAAAGAAAAGAAAGGAGGTTCAAAGCGAAAGAGAGAAAGCCAGAATATGTGCGTAAATGTGTCTGAGTTAACATTCCCCATATCCCCGTGCGTGTTTTTGTGTGGGGGCGGTGGGGGTTCAGTAAAATGTCAGAATGTCCAATAACACAGGCACAGATACACACACAATACACACACATACACACACAGACACACACACACACACACACACACACACACACACACACACACACACACACACACACACACACACACACACGCACGCACGCACGCACGCACGCACGCACGCACGCACGCACGCACGCACGCACGCACGCACGCACGCCCGCGCGCACACGCACACGCACACGCACACACACACACATTTCTTTTATAATCATCTGCTTCAGATAAACACATGTGCTCAAAGACCCGTCGCGGGATTACAAAAATACGAGAGCGCTGCATGACTCTACAATCAGACCGTTCATACAGCACGTAGTATAAATTATATTACATATAAAGACACACACACTCACACACACACTCTTTCTCTCTCTCCGTCTCCCTCTCTCTCTCTCTCTCTCTCTCTCTCTCTCTCTCTCTCTCACACACACACACACATACACACACACACACACACACACACACACACACACACACACGCACACACGCTTTCACACACGCTTTCACACACACACACACACACACACACACACACACACACACACACACACACACACACACACACACACACACACACACACACACACACACACACACATAGTGCATGCAGTATAAATTATATGTGCACTGAGAGAACTATAGGCTGTCATGAGTTACGACATGGGTGTTATTCTTTCTCGCTGTGTGCTGACTTTGCTGGGCCCCCCTCCAATGTAATGCTGTATTGGGCTCCATACAGTAAGCAATATTGTATGTAATGGCGTGCTAGGCTCCATGTGTAATAAGGATAGACCGATATATATACATATATCGGTATCGGGCCGATATTTGCATTTTTAAGTGTATCGGTATCGGCCGATACACGTGTGGTTTTGGCCGATACGCAATATTTATTATTTTATGTCATTCAGGTTTTTTTAAAAGCACCAAGACACTTTATTTTTGTATTACTTGATTGTTAGACATTACTTGATTGTTAGAGTGGGTGTTTAAATGTTACAAGTTCTACCTCAATTTGATAATGTTAAAGGAATGTTTATTTTTAACTAGAGACCTGGAATATTTGTCATTTTTTAACCTTTTTTTAACCCATTTCGGCCCCAAATATCGGGTATCGGAAATCGGGTATCGGCCAAGGGTGATGAAAAAAAATCGGTATCACATCGGCCATTAAAAAGCCCGTATCGGTCGACCCCTAATGTGTAGTGCCTTTGCTGGGCCTTACTCCAATGTAATGTTGTATTGGGCTCCATGCATTAAGCAACACTGTGTGTAATGGCGTGCTAGGCTCCATATGGGCCCCCCTCCAATGTAATGTTGTATTGGGCTCCATACAGTAAGTACCACTGTATGTAATGGCGTGCTAGGCTCCATGTGTAGGCCTATGTGACGTTGTGCTAGAGTAGCAGATGTGACTGTGGGTCCATACACTTGGTAGTCTATGGGCCTCTGCACATCGGTTACGACAGCACTGCGGAGCACTTTTGCTTCCGACAGAATTCCGACCCCTAAACCCAATTTCACACAAACATAGCATGGATAGTCAATGGGCGGCTCCGACAAAATAGAACTCACCTCTAATCCGTGGACATCTGCGCCAGTGTGAGGGGTTCTAACGATGGAATCAAACTTTTGCGGAACAGTGCTCTGCACTTCGTCGGAGCCGGTGTCCTATGTTGTCTGTGCAACTGCAGGTGTAGCTGATGACAACTGTCTGAGTTGTAAAACTTCCATAAACCTCCCTCACAAAGCCGTACATGGAGGCGCTGGTGACTGAGCTAGTTAGCTGGTTAGCTCGTTTGCCTCCCACGCCCTGAGTTTGCAGTGAGGTCGCTATGTTGAGCCACAAATGGCGGACTAGTACAGAGATGACCTCGATTACACTGGACACATAGGAAATTACATCACATCCTGTGTATTCTGGCCAGCTTTTCCAATGCTTTTGGGGAAAGCAGCGAGGATGTAGTGATCAGATGTTGGGGACTCAAGTGAATGTCTGCTTCTGGCAAATTAACAGACAGGTGAATGTGTCCTTTGGCGACGTGCATTTGAAAGGATGGGAAAACATGGCTAATGTGTCTGTTATAGGCCGCTACTAGGGGCAATGGCCAGAATGGACAGCTTAATAGGTCTACAAAGACTACTTCAAGGCAATAGGCAGACAGAATGATGTGTGTATGTGAGGCAAAGAAAGGGGCAGCAGCAATCAGACAGCTCTGCCTCTGGAGTCTGAGCAACAATTAGCAGGAGAATATCCATCTGTCCAATGCTCAGTAGCATTAGGTTGCTATGTTGAACCCCAAATGGCTGACTAGTACAGTCTTGACCTTGGTTAGACTAGACACATAGGAAATTACATCACATTCTGTGCATTCTGGCGAGCTGTCCCAATGCTTTTGGGGAAGAAACGGTCATTTAGGAATAAGATGCTCGGGACTCAATTGAATGTGTGCTTTTGGCAAATTAACAGACAGGTGAATATGTCCTTCGGCAACAGAACGGACAGCTTAATAGGTCTTCGAAGACTACTTCAAGGCAATAGGCAGACAGAATGATGTGTGTATGAGTGGAGAAGAAAGGGGCAGCAGTCAGATAGCTCTGCCTTTGGACTCTAAGCAACAATTAGCACGGAGAATATCCATCTGCCCATTGCTCAGTAGCATTGCTACTGGGTGCCCTCATGTCTCTCCTTTTCATGGTCTATGAGGGGTGCTACGAGGGCAATCACAGCCAGACGGCTGGGCTGATTTGAAATCAGGATGTTGAATGGGAAAAAGACCCTCAAAAGTTGTTCTGCCTGGGCTAACAGTGGATAATCTGAATTATTTTCTTGGTGGAGCCTGGGTGGCACAGAGACAAGAAGCCAAATAGATGTTTTTACCTGAAACTAGAAAAATAAGCTTGCTAAGATTTTTGGGGGTGTTTTGCAGTGTGTTTGGGGTTACTGCCCTGGCTGCCCGGGACACAGCATGTACACAGGTAGGCAGGGTGGAGACAGGTTGAGGGCATGTACACAGGTAGGCAGGGTGGAGACAGGTTGAGGGCATGCACACAGGTAGGCAGGGTGGAGACAGGTTGAGGGCATGTACACAGGTAGGCAGGGTGGAGACAGGTTGAGGGCAGGCAGACAGTGTGGAGGCATGGAGGTAGACATTGAGGGCAGGCAGACAGGGTGGAGGCATGGAGGTAGACATTGAGGGCAGCCAGGCAGGGTGGAGGCATGGAGGTAGACATTGAGGGCAGGCAGACAGGGTGGCGACATGGAGGTAGACATTGAGGGCAGGCAGACAGGGTGGAGGCATGGAGGTAGACATTGAGGCAGACAGACATGGTGGAGGCATGGAGGTAGACATTGAGGGCAGGCAGACAGTGTGGAGGCATGGAGGTAGACATTGAGGGCAGGCAGACAGGGTGGAGGCATGGAGGTAGACATGGTGGAGGCAGACAGACATGGTGGAGGCAGGCAGGCAGACAGGGTGGAGGTAAACATTGAGGCAGGCAGGCAGGCAGACATGGTGGAGGCAGGCCTCCAGGCAGGGTGGAAGCATGGAGAAGGTAGACATGTGCCTCTTTTCCACTGTCGGTTTTCTGGTAGGCCTACAGCTCAACAAAGCTCTACTCAGCCGCCACTTTTTGCTTTTCGAATAGGCACGACACAGCTCAAAGTGGGGGCCGAGTCGTGCTGTGTCGACCTGTAGGCCTACCAGAAAACCGGCAGTGGAAAAGAGGCAAAGGTGGAAGCAAGCAGACAGACAGACAGGGTGGTGGAGGCATAGAGGTAGACATGGTAGAGGCAGCCAGGGTGGAGGCAGTCAAGGCAGGGTGGAGACATGGTGCAGGTAGGGTGGAGGCAGGCAGGCAGGGTGGAGGCAGGCAGACAGACATGGTGGAGGAAGGCAGGCAGGCAGGATGGAGGAGGCAGACAGGCAGACGTGTTGAAGCCATAGTGATAGACATTGTGGAGGCAGGCAGGCAGACAGGATGGAGGAGGCAGGCAGACAGACGTGTTGAAGCCATAGTGATAGACATGGTGGAGGAAGGCAGGCAGGCAGGATGGAGGAGGCAGGCAGGCAGACGTGTTGAAGCCATAGTGATAGACATTGTGGAGGCAGGCAGGCAGACATGGTGTAGGCAGGCAGGCAGGCAGGGTGGAGGTAGACAGGCAGGCAGACAGACCGGCAGGCAGACATGGTGGTGACAGGCAACTTTCAACTTCAACTTTTCAACTTTACTGTCCCCAAAAGGGGCGATTAGGTGTGCAGCAAGACATACTGTAAGCACATATAGACAGCAACACCATATACCACAGGACAGACATAAAGTACAGTGGTAAGGCAGGCTGGTAGTCAGGCAGACATGGTGGAGGCATGGAGTTAGACATGGTGGAAGTATGGCGGTAAACATTGAGGCAGGCAGGCAGGCAGGCATGCCAAGTCCGTTTTATTGTCAATTTCTTTACATGTGCTGGTCATACAAAGAATTGAAATTACGTTTCTTACTTTCCCATGCAGACATAGAAATAGACTCTAGACATAGACACATGGTAGAGGTAGGGAAGTAGACATGTTGGAGGCAGGCAGGCAGACATGTTGGAAGCAGGCAGGCAGACATGTTGGAGGCAGGCAGGCAGGCAGGATGGAGGAGGCAGACAGGCTGACGTGTTGAAGCCATAGTGATAGACATTGTGGAGGCAGGCAGGCAGACATGGTGTAGGCAGGCAGGCAGGCAGGGTGGAGGCAGACAGGCAGGCAGACAGACAGGCAGGCAGACATGGTGGTGACAGGCAACTTTCAACTTCAACTTTTCAACTTTACTGTCCCCAAAAGGGGTGATTAGGTGTGTAGGAAGACATAAGGACATATACCTGTAGACAGCAACACCATATACCACAGGACAGATATAATATACAGTGGTTTGGCAGGCTGGTGGTTAGGCAGGCAGGCAGGCAGGCATGCGGGCGAAGGCATGGAATAGACATGTTGGAGGCAGGCAGGCAGGCAGGGAGGAAATTGAAAGGTTGTGAAGCGTGACCATGTTGGACGCCTGGCCTTCCTCTTTACCTTGCTCTCTTCATGCCACTTATCCCTCAGCACCTCATGCCTTCATCTCTCTCTCTCTCTCTCTCTCTCTCTCTCTCTCTCTCTCTCTCTCTCTTTCCTTCTCTCTCTCTCTCTCTCTCTCTCTCTCTCTCTCTCTCTCTCTCTTCTCCCCAGATAGCCCTCAGTGCTGCATGGCTTCATTGCGCTCTCTCTCTCTCTCTCTCTCTCTCTCTCTCTCTCTCTCCTTCTCTCTCTCTCTCTCTCTCTCTCTCCTCTCTCTCTCTCTCTCTCTCTCTCTCTCTCTCTCTCTCTCTCTCTCTTTCTTCTCTCTCTCTCTCTCTTTCTCTCACTCTTTCTTTCTTTTCCCCAGATAGCCCTCAGCCCAGCATAGCTTCGTCAGCACTGATTAAAGCCAAGGCCTGGCTCCGGTCCTGAGGGAATGCCCCTTCACACACACACACACACACAGACACAGACACAGACACAGACACAGACACACACACACACACACACACACACACACACACACACACACACACACACACACACACACACACACACACACACACACACACACACACACACACACACACACACACACACACACACACACAGTTAGCACCTACGGTGATGTCCATTGTGAGAAGGCTCCTTGTGGGTATTGAGGATGAAAGTAGATGGTATTGTGGCTGCGTTAGTTTGTGTGGGCATGCGTGTCACATAGCCTTGTCTGTTTAAAAGTCTATGAAGAGGACAGTGTGGTGTTGAGTGTTAGACAAATGCAGATTGTGTGAGTAGTGTGTAAATTAGCATGACGCAATCACGCTAGTCTCTTCAAAGCAAAGTAATGCGTGTGCTGCCTTAGAGAGTTCTCCCGCTTTTGCACTGTCATTCCCCATCTCCAGGGCTAGAATGGTCATCTGGCATAACGGGCATTTCCCGGTGGGCCCCATTAGCCTTGTGGACCCCTATTTTTCAGATATTTTTGTTTTAACATTTCTGAAAATAGGGGCCTAGAAGGGTGCGGGGCCCACCGGTGAGTCAGTTCTTCAGCGCTAATTATGGGGTGGGGGGACCCCTATAATCCAAAAGTGCCGAGGCCCTATTTCCCCCACAGTCCAGCCCTGCCCATCTCTTCCTCGTTCCTTACACCTCTTTTTGTGCGGCACTTGCCATTCTCCTGCTGTTATTGAAAAAACGCCTCGCTTCTTTTGTTTTCCTTTGTTGTTTTAAACTGGTTCTTTCTATCTCCCCCGCTCTCTTAGTTTCTTTGAAACTCTTCCATTCTCCTCCTGCTTAACATTCTCCCCTTGTGTAGTGTACTCCTCTTCTGTTACCCCTGTCTGTCCCCCTCCCTTGTCCTCCGTGACCTGAACTCCCTTCTAACTTCACTCTCTCATACTACTTCCAACAATATCCCATTCAACACAAGAGTCTCCAAAACCCTCCGGTCTGAACTGTCTCTGTGAACCTCCAAACACCGTGACTCTGTTTTGTTCTATCACACAAATAACTGAATACGCAGCCAGTAATATACGGGAGTGGGAGACAGTAGGGGTGGATTGGTTATTGTTGGATGCAAGCTTAAAGGAACAGAAAGTGAAAAGTGAAAGCTCGTTGGGAAACTCCAACTCCCATTGTCATTGTGACACAGCACTCCACAGCACACAAGTGAAGACTGCACACAACGAAATTGCATTAATGCTTCACCCGTGCAAGGGGGCAGCCCTCAGCCCTCAGGGGAGCAGTGCGGTGGGACGGTACCATGCTCCGGGTACCTCAGTCATGGAGGAGGATGGGGGAGAGCACTGGTTGATTACTCCCCCCACCAACCTGGCGGGTCGGGAGTCGAACCGGCAACCTCTGGCATGCAAGTCTGACGCCCTAACCGCTCACCCATGACTGCCCACAGTCCACCGTGTTTCAATAATAAAGTGTGTTCTTCTCTGACCTGAGATGAGCTCCGTTCTTTTTGTAATACACTCACAATATGAACAACAATAGAACTGAGTCCTTTTTGCTGTGGGTTCACTTTTTGGTCCACTTAAAGAGGACTGAGTTTGGTTCACTTAAAGATGTCCAGGTGTGAAAATGCTCAGCATGGTGAAGGCAGGGAGACAGCAGGTGTTTGGGAGGTGTTTTGATGGGTAGATGGACGGTGGGATACATGTAATGGTGATGTAGGGGGAGCAACAAACAGTGTTGCCAGAATGGGTGGTTGGGCTGCTTGGCATGGCCGTCTAGTATGTGTAAAAATGGTCAAAACGGCCATTGGGCACGTTTTCTGCAGTTTTATGGCCATATAAATCAATACAATTTGTTTAAATTTGGAGGAATTTAGTGCCTCTAGGTGGGTTTTAGCACCACTTAGGCTGGAAATGGTCAGACAAATCTGGCAACACTGGCAACAAACCCATTGCGACCTCCCACTGGTATGGAGGGGTCAGGAGTGGGAGTCATTTTTCAAGTTCAAGTTGGTTTTATTGTCAATTTCTTTACATGCACTGGTCATACAAAGAATTTGAAATTACATTTCTTGCTTTCCCATGCAGACATAGACTAATCTAGGTAAGGACATAGACAGTTTAGACATAGACAGTACTCATACATGGACATAGACAGTATGGACATGGACAGTGCTCATACAGACATTTAAAGTGCAAGACTGGACAACAGAAGACTTGTAGAGAACATACATTAAGAGGAGGTATTTGTTGTGCTTTTCCTAAAAGTCCTTTATAGCGTTCTGACATAGTAATAATACTAGCATTTTGAAGAAAAATAAATATTAAAATAGGTCTATCAAGTACTATTCTATTCTATTCTATTTTAGGTGTGCATGTATTGTGCAGTCATGGGTAAGCGGTTAGGGCGTCTAGACTTGAAGCCCAAAGGTTGTCGGTTCGACTCCCGACCTACCAGGTTGGTGGGAAGAGTCATTAACCAGTGCTCTCAACATCCTCCTCCATGACTAAGGTACCCTGAGCATGGTGTCGTCCCACCGCACTGCTCCACAGGGGCACCATTGGGGGCTGCCCAATTGCACGGGTGAGACAAAAACTCAATTTTGTTGTGTGTAGTGTGCAGTGTTCACTTGTATGCTGTGGAGTGCTGTGGAGTGCTGTGTCACAATGACCATGGGAGCTGGAGTTTCCCAATGGGCTTTCACTTTCACTTCACACTTTCATTGTGAGTGTAGAAGCAGCAGAGGCCATTTAAAGGTGCACTGTGTAATATTTTTTGCCGTTTCTTTCCAGAAGTCATTGCTCATTCACAAATGCTATTGTAGTCATATTTGATGAGGCAGTAATGGGCAGTACACTCCCATAAATGGCACAGTGGGGTGGGGTGGGAAAGGCAGACATCTTGAGGCACCAGGCAGTGGGCAAAGGAATTGTTTTGGAGGTCTTTATCGATCCACAGGGGTAAGAAGGACTGAAAACTGGACGTGGGGGGATAAGTAGGCAGAGGTATATTTTTGGATATCTAAGGGGAACCCACGGGTGTATATTTTTTTGTCTTTTACGACATTTTTTATGACAGTTTGAGAGGTGGACAGGAAGCGAATGGGGAGAGAAATGGGGAGGGGTCAGCAGAGGACCCAATCCGGTAATCGAACCCGGGCCGACTGCCTGGCAAACGGGTACCCACACAGTAAAAAACCTAGTGTTAATTCAACACTTAAAGAGTACTCTGGGAGAAAATACACACTAGAATGTGTTAAATTGACTCTTTGAGTGTTGAATTAACACTGCATTTCTTACTGTGTACCGATTGGCCACGGCAGGGCCAAGGCAAAGGTATTTTAAGGGTCTTAAGCTGCCAAACGTGAAAAAAAATGGCACACTAGGGTGTGGTGGGGTGGGGTGGGGAAGGCAGACATTTTTGAGGCATTAGGCAGTGGGCAAAATACATTTTTTTGGTGTTCTTTAGTGATCCACGGGGGTAAGGAGGTATGAGAACTGGGTATTGGGGAGGGGAAA
>NC_085876.1:45963648-45968648 GCF_034702125.1 Engraulis encrasicolus
ACCCACACACACACACACACACACACACCCACATCCACACACACACACACACACAAACACACACACACACACACACACACACACACACACACACACACACACACACACACACACACACACATACACACACACACACACACACACACACTCAGGCCAAGCTTCTGTTAACGTTAATGGCTCCCCAACCAAAACAAACAATAAGGAGACGGCATACAAGCATACTAATTGAGCCCTTGGGCCTCATAGACGGCCACCCGAGCATCCAGGCTGCCAATTGGCTGAGAATGACAAGCAAAGGACAAGCAACGATGCTGCCAATTGGCTAGAGCTGGTCCTGGGGCCGGACCCAAGAGCCTGGCCGGCCGACTGATTGGCTTGGACAGGGTTGCCTGCTGTGTCAATCATTCCCTTGACAGCACGAGAGTAACCAGCTGGCCCAGTTGGACCCTCCACAGCATACAGGGGGGGCGGGGGTGTGTGTGTGTGTGTGTGGGGGGGGGGGGGGGTTCGTGTATGAATGCATACATGCGTGTGTGCATGCATGTGTTTGTGTGTGTGTGTGTGTGATTGCTTGCATGTGTGTGTGTGAGAAGAGAGAGAGAGAGAGAGAGAGAGAGAGAGAGAGAGAGAGAGAGAGAGAGACAGACAGACAGACAGACAGACAGAGAGAAACAGAGAGAGAAAGTCAAAGCTATAAAACCAGAAGGGTGAAAGTTGTGAAGGGTCCAGTGAGAAAAAGGGCAATTATTTCATGCCTTGGTTTTAACAAGAGAGGAGAGAGACAAAACAAATGAAAGTGTGGAAACACACAATGAAATTTATGGAGCAGACAGGCATAGAAAAGTATATAACGCTATGCATTTCATAAGGGTAAGAAACACAAGCAATTGGGACACACATAGAGAAGAGGGAAAGATGTAGAGAGAGGGCGTAGAGGGAAATATGTAGAGAGAGGGGTAGAGGGAAATATGTAGAGAGAGGGGTAGAGGGAAAGATGTAGAGAGAGAAACAGACAGAGAGCAGACAGGCATAGAAAAGTATATAACGCTATAATGCATTTCATAAGAGTAAGAAACACGAGCAGTTGGGACACACATAGAGGGAAAGATGTAGAGTAGTGTTTCTCAACGGGGGCGGTAAAGCCACCCAGGGGGCGTTGAAGAGCCTGGGCGAAAAGCAGACTGTTGACTCAGACAATCAGTCTGGCAAAAGCCATGAGGAATCCGTCTCTGTGGAGGGTGTTAGATGGTCTGATCTTACTCTATCATTTAAATGAATTGCAGTTCCAAACTCAAATGAAAACCCATATTGTGCTTTATTAGTATGCCTGTTACGATATAACGTCGCAAAACCATACAAATAACAAAAACGAAAGTGTGAATATAGTTACCTTAACCAATCAGTAACAGAGCTCGCAGGTGAGTTCTACATCACCACTCTCAACTGATTGCTGATTGGCTTAACACTGAGAGGACCGAGCTCGAGGCTTTTACCAGACAATGTGCGGAGCCAAAATCTTTTGGTGGAGCAAGCGTTGAAGAGCCCTAGGGGGGCGTTGAGAAGGATACCACTGAGTCGGCGTGGGGCTTAATTCCCATTGGGGGAAATTAGTCTTTTTTTTCAATACTATGGGGGGCGTTATCATGAGATCAAGGGGGCATTGGGAGGCTTGTAATGAGGATAAGGGGGGCATTTGTTCAAAAAAGGTTGAGAATGACTGATGTAGAGAGAAGGGGTAGACAGAGTAACAGACCGAGAGTATGGGTGCGTTCCAATATGCGATCTTGCGTCCTCCACTTGTGTTTGTGGCCTCGTACCAGGAGGCAACACGTCGTGATGATATCACTGACAACAGCATTATATTTCAATATCTCACAAAAGCGAGGGTCAAAAAGTCATTTTCTCATTTGCAAACTGGATGGTAAATGAAGAATATAGCCCCCCAAAAATTGTTGTGGCAAGACTGACAGCGGGAGGCTTGGCATCAACAAAACGTGAGGCCACAAGCCCAAGTGGAGGATGCAAGGTGGCATATTGGAATGCACACTATGCCAGTAAAGGCAGTTCTGCCATGGGCACTAGCGGGAGAATGCATCGCCTTTTTATTCATTTGACTTCCTCAACTTTTGCTGTCACTTATCACTTGTCAAAGACAACTTCTTGGCTGAGATGTTGGCTCATATTACTGTGTTTTATCTGCCAACGGGGAAATCTATTTTGTAGAATGTCAGTTTAATAGGCTATGTTTTATTATTTTTCCCGAGTATGCATTCTTTAGCTATTGTTATTGTTACTATGAATGTAAGGCCCCCACAATGATAGTTAGCCTGCCAAGACCCTAAAATAAATGTTTGATGGCATTTTCTGTTAAAAGTTGGCAACCATGCCAGAAGTTATCAGCATGGGCTAAGGTTTCAGAATCACCTGGTTGCCAACATGGAACTTGACCTTTAAGGTCAAATATGAAGGTCAAAAGGTCAACCACGTTCAAATAACAGTGTTATTTAGTTTGAAAATGTTAGAATGATGTTAGAAGTGGGCAACCATGCCAGAAGTCATCTGCGTGGACTAAGGATTCAGAATCAACTTGTTGCCAACACGCAACTTGACCTTTAGGGTCAAATTTGAAGGTCAAAAGGTCAAAAACAATGTATTTTCTGGTTAGTCTATTTTGGGAACTGTATATTCATGGAATTCTTTTTCAAATGTCAGCAACCATGCTAGATGTTATCAGCATGGACTGAGGTTTCAAAATCACCTGGTTGCCAACATGGAACTTGACCTTTAAGGTCAAATTTTAATGTCAAAAACAATGCATTTTCTGGTTAGCCTTTTTGAGGGGGCTTCATATCCATGGAATTCTTTTTCAAAAGTTGACAATCATGCTAGTTATCAGCATGGACAAAGGTTTCATGGTCCATGGTTGCCAGCATAGAACTTGACCTTTAAGGTCAAAATTGAAGGTCAAAAGGTCAACCGAGGTAAAAAAAAAAATATATATATATATATATATATGTTTTGAGTTTTTGTGATGTGCTTTCATAAAATACATGTTGTTTGCATGATGTATTGAATAATTTGTACCTGGAGCAGGGCTTGACACTGGCACCTGCCAACCGGCCAAATGCTGGTGACACTTGGCTGTGGCTACTGACAATTTCAGTGTCACTAGCCACTCTGACAGGTAGCTTATTCTATGCCGTGACATATCAGAATAGTGTATATTCTGCACTTTGTCCCTTGTGTATCAATTGATTGTATTTAAGTTCAAGAAAAAGCTCAGTTACTCAGATGTACAGTGTCATGCTTAAAAAAACTAATTTGTGGCTAGTAGAATAGCTGGATGGCTAGTGACTCGGGAAAAGAACTAGCCACAGTGGCCGGCAAGCATAAAAGTTAATGTCAAGCCCTGACCTGGAGGAGATATTTCTTATTATTGAAATCATTTTAGGTGAGTGAAAGTATTGGAACAAATAATATTAAAGAAAATAGAACACTGTTTTGATGAGGTTTCTCCCGAAGCGGACAGCGCTGTCAAAAGCTGCATTTGTGGTTTTCTAACAGTGGACTGTGGAAGTGGTCACGAGAGTCACCCTTCACCTACTAATGACTCAAATAAGTATCAGATGACTCTGAACAGTGATTAATGAACCTTTTAATCCTACTTAGAGCCCCTTTAAACCCAAGTCTTCAGTGAACAACAAAAACAAGGATATTTGCCTTTCTGTTCCAATACTTTAGGGGACTGTATATTTAGAAGTTATATAGTCTTTATTATTAGGGTATGAATGAAAGTGATTATTGCAAATGGTCAATCACTAGAATGTAATTCATCATATTGTTTCTTTACTTCAATAATAATTCAAACGATAATTGAAATTCAAATGTGATGTCAGTACATACTGAATATTTGTATGTATTTTAAGGAGCTATTGTTGCTGTTATTACAAAAAAGGTTGTGTCATCCAGATCATGTTCTATCCCTACAGCGTTTAAACATTCTACATTTTAATCACATGCAAGTATACAGGGCTGTCCATTCCTCAGGCAACTGCAGGCATGTATTGGCCACTTGGTTCTACAACCACATCTGATAAGTCCTAAGCCACTATGTGGAACTGGAGGTTTCCTTTGCCACACAGCCATCAAGTGTTGGTCTACAAATTTTCAACCACCTGCCTCCTCAGTGTCTTTGTTAATATGTACTTTGTCAGACTGCAGCCAAACATTTGCCTACTGATTTGCTTATGCAGGATGCAATCCATATGCATCACTTGGAGGTAACATATCAATTGACCGATCAATACCCAAAGATAAGCATGTTGATTTGGACAGGTGACACAAAAACTCAAGCCTGGGAAATTGCAACAGAACATTCTACAGTAGTTATGGGAACATCAAGAAAAGTGTGTAATACTTGCTCTACTCTTACTGTAGGTTTCATTTCCTAACCATGATATGACATAGCAAATCAGCAAGTATCCTTCATTGCTATAACCATTTGAAACACATTAGAAATAACAGAAGTCATTCTTTTTTCTATGGAAAGCCTGTGAATTGATGGGGCAAAGCAAATTCACTGGTGAGCCACGGCATATCCCATTTCATACCAGCAGCTTAATGTGCTTCACAAAGAAGAATAAAGTAATTTAGATGACCAGAGTGAAAATACAAGTTTAAGTTAATTTTTTGCTAATGAGCTATGATGAATGTCTAAGGATGACAGGCCAGAGCCCCACCATGACAAGCCAAATCAAATTATATTAAATTATAGGCCTACTAATCATTCAATATACAGTACCATGCAAACAACTTCTATTTTATGAAAGCACATCACCAAAAAAATTGACCTTGGTTGACCTTTTGTCCTTCAAATTTGACCTTAGAGGTCAAGTCCCACATGGTAACCAGGTTTTGAAACCTTAGTCCATGCTGATAACTTCTAGCATGGTTGCCAACTTTTGAAAACAAGAATTCCATGAATATAAAGATCACCAAAA
>NC_085876.1:45973648-45976148 GCF_034702125.1 Engraulis encrasicolus
CCAGTTTGTAAATGGGAAAATGACTTTACAATTGAGCTTTTGCGAGATATTGAAATATAATGCAGTTGTCAATGATGTCATCACAACGTATTACTTCCTAGTGCAAGGCCACAAGCCCAAGTGGAGGACGCAAGGTCGCATATTGGAACTCATTCTCTGTGTTTGGCTTTAGAGAGAGACACACAGAGAAAAAAACCCCGAAACTTCAAACTCATGACGCAAACGAAACTCAACTTTTTTATTGATTTGAACAAGACGGAGAGTTTGATGTTGCAAATATTTAATCCGTGGTGAAGGGATTTTTAATTAAGCACATAAAAATCCATTAAAATCTACTCGACAAACATTGTCCTACTGCTCTGTCCACCACACACACATTTCCATCTCTCCATTTCTCTCTCTGTTTCTCTCTCTCTGTTGATCTCTCTCTCTCTCTCTCTCTCTCTCTCTCTCTCTCTCTCTCTCTCTCTCTCTCTCTCTCTCTCTCTCATGCTGTGTGTAGGTGAGTGCCTTCGTGCATGAGAGAGAAAGAGAGAGAAAGAGAGAGAGAGAAATAGAGACAGAGAGAAAGAAAGAGGGAGAGAGAGGGAGAGAGGGAGAAAGAGGGAGAGAGAGGGGTTGGAGTACAAAATACAGAGTATAAACCTCAATCAGTCAGTGATAACTCATGGGTGTTCCTGTCTACTTGCTCTGAAAGGACTAACTGAGCATGTTTCAAAGACGCACGGACGCCCGCATGTGCGCGCGCACACACACGCACGCACGCACGTATGCGCGCGCACGCACACACGCACGCACGCACGCACACGCACACACACACACACAAGCCACCCTTCCTGGTCCCCATTGCTTTGAGTGTGAGAGTTTATATCTTAACTCAGTCAACTCTTTGACCTCCATAACCATATTTCAGAAAAATGTTCATCTTTGCTTTGCTCTCTCTCCCTCCCTTCCTCCCATCCCTTTCTAACTCATAGGCTCCCTCTACTTCAGTGATTCTCAAAGTGTGGTCCGGGGACCACTAGTGGTCCGCGACAGAGCTCAGGTGGTCCGCGAGGAGATTTCTACTTTTCCAAGATAAGCAGTAGGCTATATTTGTAACATTTTCACGTTTTCAACACAATAAGACAGGCACATAATGTGAATAAAAAGTAAGTGGTCTGCATTAAAATTAGCAGTGTCAAATTAGCAACCATAAACTGCCAATTCAGTTGACAGGTGGTCCCTGATCATTTTTGGGGGGGAATAAGTGGTCCTCGGTCTGACAAAGTTTGAGAAACACTGCTCTACTTCACAGTCTACCCATCTCTCAAACTCATCCTTATTATCATTTTCTGTCACAATTTATGGCCTGTCATCTCTGTCGCTGTCTCTCTCTGTCTGGCTCTCTCTCTCTGTCTCTCTCTTTCTCTCTGTCTGTTAATCCATTGCTCCATTGGGGCGTCCATTGGACACACAGACAAACACACAAACACACACACACACACACACACACACACACACACACACACACACACACACACACACACACACACACACACACACACACACACACACACACACACACACACACACACACACACACACACACACACACACACACACACACACACACAAGCATTCTCAGCACAAAGCCCAGTGATCTATGCTTTAGGATGTCATCAGTAATGGGGAGCATTAGTCGGACTGCTAATACAATATCTGAGTTTGGAGAGATCATAAAAGTGTGTGTTTGTGTGTCGGAGGGAGACCACAAAAACAAAAAACACAGACAAAGACACACAGACAGACACACACACACAAACACACACACACACACACACACACACACACACACACACACACACACACACACACACACACACACACACACACACACACACACACACACACACACACACACACACACACACACACACACAGATACACGAATGCACACACACATACACACACACACACACACAGACACTTTGGGCGATAAATCCAAAGTTAATCAAGCGGCGTGCTGTATAATGCCATCTAGAATGAGCTGCTTGGATCAGATGCGGACTTTCCATTAAGCAAACCTAGGCAATTGGCTAGGGCCCCGACCAAATCGGTTCTTACAAAGGGGCCCCTAACGTCACATCAGTTGCGGTTAACACACAAAAAAATGCAGGCAATTAAATTGTCACTAATGTAAAGTAATTGAAGATCTACGTGTATGAGACAAAATAGGCCTACTTGAATAGAACCAAAACACATAAGTCTATGACTTTTGAGGGCCCCATGTTTATATTTTGCCTAGGGCCCAAAAATGGCTAGATCCGCCCCTGGCCTGGATAATAGGGCTGGGGAAACAGACAAACACGAGCTTCCAGGACAAAGTACTACACTTCGCCAAAGACTTCAGGGTGATTCTTAATTGTGAACCGCTGCATTGTGTGTGTGTGTGTGCAGGGCCACTGACAGCTTACGCTGGACCCAGGAAAAAAAGTCATTTGAAAATCCCCCCCCACAC
>NC_085876.1:45993648-46006148 GCF_034702125.1 Engraulis encrasicolus
TCTTTAACATCTCTCTGGAGCAAGCAGTCATCCCATCACTTTTCAAAGCTGCTACCATCATACCTGTGCCAAAGAAATCATCACCATCATGCTTCAATGACTACCGTCCTGTAGCACTGACGCCCATAATCATGAAGTGCTTCGAACGGCTAGTCCTGTCACACATCAAAGCCACCCTACCCCCCACCCTAGACCCCTACCAGTTCGCATACCGAGCCAAGCGATCCACGGAGGATGCAATTTGCTCTGCCCTCCATCCAGCCCTCACCCACTTGGACAATAAAGACTCATATGTGAGAATGCTGTTCATTGACTTCAGTTCAGCATTCAATACCATAATACCACAACAACTCATCAGAAAACTGGACAAACTAGGTTTCAGCACCTCCCTCTGCAACTGGCTGCTGGACTTCCTGATGCAAAGACCACAAGCAGTACGGGTAGGGAACAACACCTCAAGCACCCTGACCCTGAGCACGGGGGCCCTGCAAGGTTGTGTGCTCAGCCCCCGGCTATTCACGCTGCTGACACACGACTGCACAACGACCCACAGCACTAACCATCTAGTGAAGTTTGCGGATGATACAACACTGGTGGGCCTCATCACCAAGGGCGATGAGACTCACTACAGAGAAGAAGTAGACCTGCTGGCCAGATGGTGCAAAGACAACAACCTCCTGCTGAATGTCAACAAGACCAAGGAGATTGTTGTCAACTTCCAAAGGGTCCAAAAACAACTGCCACCACTGACCATCGACGGCGATGCTGTGGAGAGAGTGAGCAGCACCAAGTTCCTTGGAGTGCACATCAGCGACGACCTCTCTTGGACCACCAACACTACATCACTGGCGAAGAAGGCCCATCAGCATCTCTACTTCCTGCGCAAACTAAAGAAGGCAAGTGCTACACCCTCCATCATGACAACATTCTACAGAGGAACCATAGAGAGCGTCGTGTCCAACTGCATCACAGTGTGGGGAGGAAGCTGCACGGAGAAAAACAGGAAGACACTCCAGCGTGTTGTGAACACAGCGAAGAAGATCATTGGAGTACTACTCCCCTCCCTGCAGGACATTTACACCACACGCCTCACCCGGAAAGCACTGATGATCATCAAAGACACAAGCCACCCTGCACACAAACTGTTCAGCCTCCTGCCCTCTGGAAAGAGGTACAGGCGCCTCCGTTCCCGTACCACCAGGCTGGCGAGCAGCACAATGCACCAAGCGATCAAGATGCTGAACACTCAACCCACTCTCCCTCCACTGTCAGCCTCTAGCCAGCAAGGCCACTGACAACCCCCCCCCATCCCCCACCACCATATCTGCGACTGAACATTCCACCTGCACTACTATACTTGTGACTGAACTTTCAACCTGCACTAACTCAAAACATGCACACACATGCACACACACACACACACACACACACACACACACACACACACACACACACACACACACACACACACACACACACACACACACACACACACACACACACACACAAGCACACTGCACTTTCTGCACTAAACCCAAACATAAACACACTGACACACACTGACACACACAGACACACGAACACACACACAGACGCACACCGCACCTTCTACCTGCACTAAACACATACACACACACACACACACACACAAACACACACACACACACACCACACAGCACACACACACACACACACACACACACACACACACACACACACACACACACACACTGCTGCTGGTGTACTTGACAAACCTTTTTAATATTTATTTTTCTTCAAAATGCTACTATTACCATGTCTAGAACGCTATAAAGGACTTTTTTAGGAAAAGCACAAAAGCACAACAATACCTCTTAATGTATGTCCTCTACAAGTCTTCTGTTGTCCAGTCTTGCACTTTAAATGTCTGTATGAGCACTGTCTATGTCCATACTGTCTTAAGTCCATGTATAAGTACTGTCTATGTCTATACTGTCTATGTCCTTACCTAGATTAGTCTATGTCTGTATGGGAAAGCAAGAAATGTAATTTCAAATTCTTTGTATGACCAGTGCATGTAAAAGAAATTGACAATAAAACCTACTTGACTTGACTTGACTGTAGTCATGTTATTCTAAGACGCACATCTGAATGTGCTAAAATAGCTAGCGTATGACACAAGAACAAAGAGAGAAGAGAAGAAGAGAAGAAGACAGAGAACAGAGACAAAAGAGGAAATAGGGAGAAATGATGGACAGAACAAAAAAGAGAGGAAGAGTGAAATTGCCGGCAAGAAGAAAGGAGAGCCAGAGTTTGAATTAAGGACATGTACTGTATATAGTGACGAGAGAGAGAGAGTGTGTCAGGAATTGTTAGATTGTCTGGATAGAACACAGTCATGGGTAAGGGTTAGGGTGGGTTAGGTTGTCAGATTTTATAGCCCAAAGGTTTCCGGTTCGACTCCCGAGCCGCCAGGGTGGTGGGGGGAGTAATTAATCTGTGCTTTTCCCATCCTCCTCCATGACTGAGGTACCCTGAGCATAGTGCCATCCCACCCCACGGCTCCCTTGAGGCGGCATTGAGGGCTGCCCCCTTGCATGGGTGAGGCATACATTCAATTTTGTTCTGTGCATTGTTCACTGTTCACTTGTGTACTGTGGAGTGCTGTGACAATGGGACAGTGGAACTTGGAGTTTCCCAATGGGCTTTCACTTCACTTTCAGTTAGACACTACACTGACATGTCCAGACTCCAGTCCACATGGGGGCACCACTAGATCTTTGTATCCTTGGCCTATAAAAGAGGTCACAGGGGAAACATTCGGGTCAAGCCACCTGGGAACAGATGCCCTGAGAGAGGTTAGCCATACTTTCTGAAGGCGGAGCCAATGCATGCTCTCCCAGATCGAGTAGTGGAGCTCACAAAGCTGAACTGCAGGTCGGGCAAAAGGCAGGCAAGGGTTTTCCCCATCATTGGTGCACTTCAGGGGAGAACCCATCGGCAGGGGCGCTGCCAGAAATGTTGGGCCCCATGAAAGATTAGAATTTTGGGCCCCCTTAAGGGTCCCTCTCAGTGCTTGGGCCCTTAGAATCTGTACCACTTTCCCCCCCCCTAGCGGCCCCCATGCCCATCGGCAAAAGGCTCTGAGGACCGCGCTTGTCTGCCAGGGGAGCGAGTCTACATGTGCTTGCCCTGGGTCAAAGTAAGCGATGCTCCCCTTGAGGTAATGTCGAGTTAACTACTTTACAGAGAGCGAGAGAGAGAGAGAGAGAGAGAGAGAGAGAGAGAAAGAAAGAGAGAGAGAGAGAGAGAGAGAGAGAGAGAGAGAGAGAGAGAGAGAGAGAGAGAGAGAGAGAGAGAGAGAGAGAGAGAGAGAGAACGAAAAAGAAAAGAAAAAAGTCAGTGGTGGACAGAAATCGGGTTGAAAGTGATGGTTGAGAGATAAAGACACAATGAAAGCTGAAGAAAAAATGGGGAGACAGGGGAATGCGATAAGGCAATAGAAGAGACAGGGAGAGAGTGGGAAAACATACACTAAGGGAGAAGAAGTGAAGAATGATTGTATCATCCCAATTCGTCAATTTCTGACTACCTTTGACCAGACTGCAATTTTTGACATCTATATGGTATGCCCTTGGAGTCAAAATGTGATGTGCGCCTCAAAGGCGCCCCCTTGTGGCAGCATAACTTCACTGACCGTCAGGGTTATGGAAAGGCCTAGATTTAGGCCACAGAGTCAACATGCGAAGTGGCAGGTATGCCCTCAACATCAAAAATGGCAGCATGGTCAATGGAAGTCAGAAATTGACGGATTGGGATGAGACTGTGTTGGTTTAAGAGAGATGGAAGTGAAAGTGGTTGAGAGATAAAAATAGGAAATGGAGACCGTGTGTGCATTCCAATATGCACACTCCCGTCCTTCACTTGTGCTTGTGGCCTCGCATTTTGCTGACGTGCCGCCTCCATGGAGAAAACAATAAAGTTTCCCCACTGTCAGCCTGGCTACAACAATTGTTGGGGGTCTATTCTTCATTCACCATCCCGGTTGCAAATGAGGAAATTACATTTGAATTGTGCTTTTGTAAGATACTGAATTAATTTCTTGTCATCAGTGAGGTCATCATGAGCAGACAAGTGAGCAAGAGAGGACCGCAAATTGGAATTCACCCCCTGTGTAACAGATATTCAGAGAGAGGGTGGAGCGGGGTGAAAGGGAATGCGTCTGTGTGCCCTGGGGGGATAGATGAACTTTGCTGAGTATTTTCAGCTGACCAGGGGTCCGTATCTCGAAAGCGTCTTTGCTAACGACGGTAGCAACGTCCTTCGTAAGAGCGACTCAACTCTCTCTCGACAGCGACGCTCACCACTGAATCCAAGGGAACGGTAAGACGGTCTTAAGACGGTCTTAAGACGGTTAGCAACGACAAGAATCGAGAAACGGACCCCAGCACTGAGCTGAGCAGCCAAACTCACTGCACTACTGCCAGAACTACGAATACCTCTCATACCAACACACACGAGGACATGGTGTGTGTGTGTGTGTGTGTGTGTGTGTGTGTGTGTGTGTGTGTGTGTGTGTGTGTGTGTGTGTGTGTGTGTGTGTGTGTGTGTGTGTGTGTGTGTGTGTGTGTGTGTGTGTGTGTGTGTGTGTGTGTGTGTCTGTGTCTGTGTCTGTGTCTGTGTGTGCACGTGTGCACATACTCACAAACACGCACAGAAAGGTTGTGGATATGGATCTTATTGCCCATCATACCTGTGGTCACATACACGCACGCACAACACACACACACACATCTACACCCACACACACACATGCACACGCAAACACACACAAAAAACTGTGGGCAGCCGTGGCTGCCTAATGGTTAGGGAGTTGATCTTTCAGATTGGAGTTTGTAGGTTCAAATCCCACCTGACGTCACCCTACACCTCTATCCATTACTGACGTGCCCTTGTGGTAGGCACAGAATCCCACATTCCTCCAGGGACTGTAACCAATACCCTGAAAAGCTGTAAGTCGCTTTGGATCAAAGCGTCAGCTAAGTGTAGTGTAATGTAATGTAATGTAAAACAATACAGTTTAATGTAGTGTAATGTAATACTATGCTTGGATGGTCACACTGCCATGCCAATGTTAGATGAAATTAAAGATTCAAGTAAATATTCAAGTTCTTTTGTTTCAGACTTCAGTCTTCATCAGAGGGTCACATGGATGTTGAGATGTGACGTGCTTTAACACAGCTCAGTCACCGAAGTTCACCGTCAAAACATGTAGGGTAAACATGTCTGAAACAAAAGAATATTTAATATAACCTCAAGACATAATAAACAATAATACATTTGTCAAATGAAATTGTCTACAAAGCAAAGGTAAATGAGGAGAACAGGAGGAGGATGAGGAAGATGGCGAGGAAGAGGAAGAAGAGGATGATGACAGCATGACCCAGGGAAGCTGACAGGGGGGGTAATGGGGGGGACAACCAGGTATGTTGTCCCACGCCCAGGGAGAGGAGGGGCCCAGACGTGGGTCCTTATTCCATTGTATTTATTAGGTAGGGGGCCCTTTCAAATGACTTTGTCCTGGGCACAGCCAAAGCTGTCAGAGGCCCTGGTATGAACTCGGCAAAGCCCCTGCCCTTTGCCACCGGAGACGGCATCACATCAACACCCTCTCTGATTGGTCCGATTAAACTGCACAGTCAGCAACACAAGACAGCCAATCCCAATGCTTCCGGCATCTCAAGAGCACTATCACCTTTGCACACACCTCTGTGTGTGTGTGTGCGTGTGTGTGTGTGTGTGTGTGTGTGTGTGTGTGTGTGTGTGTGTGTGTGTGTGTGTGTGTGTGTGTGTGTGTGTGTGTGTGTGTGTGTGTGTGTGTGTGTGTGTGTGTGTGTGTGTGTGTGTGTGTGTGTGTGTGTGTGCAGGGCCGCTGACAGCTTTTGCCCGGCATGGAATAAAGTCATTTGAAAGACGCCCCCATCCAATACCTACAATGTAATGAGGACCCAATTTTGGGCCCCTCTCTCCCTGGGCCCGGGACAACTGACACCTTTCCTCCCTTGTTGGCTTCCAACTGTGTGTGTGTGTGTGTGTGTGTGTGTGTGTGTGTGTGTGTGTGTGTGTGTGTGTGTGTGTGTGTGTTTCTGTGTGTGTGTGTGTGTGTGTGTGTTTGTGTGTGTGTGTGTGTGTGTGTGTGTGTGTGTGTGTGTGTGTGTGTGTGTGTGTGTGTGTGTGTGTGTGTGTGTGTGTGTGTGTGTGTGTGTGTGTGTGTGTGTGTGTATTTGTGTGTACAGGGCCGCTCACAGCTTTTGTTGGGCCCGTAACAAAGTCATTTCAAGGAGCCCCCAATCCAATACCTGTAATGTAATGAGGACCCAATTTTGGACCCCCTCTCTCCCTCGGCCCGGGACAACTGACCCATTTTGTCGCCGTCCCTGTGTGTGTCTGTGTGTTTGTGTGTGTGTGTGTGTGTGTGTGATCGAGAGAGAGAGACAGAGAGACAGAGATATACAGACACCGAATGTGTATGGGTGGGTGGCAGAGAAATTGACTGTTTCCCAGAGTGGCAGGACAAGGCCTAGGGTCTAAGAAGAGTTTCAACATCTTACCAACACACACTCACACACTCACACAGACACACACACACACCAACACGCACGCACGCATGCATGCATGCATGCACGCACGCACACACACACACACACACACACACACACACACACACACACACGCACGCACGCACGCACGCACGCACGCACGCACGCACGCACGCACGCACGCACGCACGCACGCACGCACGCACACACTCATGCATACACACACACACACATAAACAAACACACACACACACACACACAAAATCTCTCTCTCTGTCTAGAGGGGTTCCAATATAGCGATCTTACCACCACTTTCTGCCTCCATCAGATTCCGTTTACTGGAAATGGCTTCACAGCCGCCCTACTTACTCTTACACACACACACGCACTCACTCACACACACACACACACACACACACACACACACACACACACACACACACACACACACACACACACACACACACACACACACACACACACACACACACACACACACACACACACACACACACAGGCATGCATGCACACGTGCACACACACACACACACACACACACAAACACAGACACACAGCCGCGCTGGCTCACGTACACACACACACACACACACTGTAGGAGCACGACACTCTAAAGCAGTGACTTATATTCACTCATGCCAGCAAAGTACTGGAAAACTCAAGGGTGCCTATATAATACAGGAATGCATTAAGACACACACACACACACACGCGCACGCCCGCTCATACGGACACTCAAACACACACGTGCGTGCACTTGCATGAACACACACACACAAACATACTCACACACACAGCACAAGTGCACACTCACACACACACACACACACACACACACACACACACACACACACACACACACACACACACACACACACACACACACACACACACACACACACACACACACACACACACACACACACACAGAGGAAGACAGACAGACACACAAGCACAGACAGATACAGTAAAAAGTCTTGCTCTGTCTCCACAAAAAGCTGCCTATATTAAGTCTGACACCTGCGAATCAATGATTTCAGCTGGTAGCTCTCCTGCTTTCCCAATGTACCGCAACACTCCCACAGGGCTGTGAGACCGTACACACACACACACACACACACACACACACACACACACACACACACACACACACACACACACACACACACACACTGACACTCCCACAGGGCTGTGAGACCGACCGAGGGAAAAAGAAATGAAAAAGGGAATAAGAAAACATCATTTGGGGAGCGAGGACGGATCTATTTCTGCTGACAGGGCCTTCCAGTCTCACCAGCCACCAGTGTTGTCTCACACACACACACACACACACGGGAGTGCGCGTGCACACACACACACACACACACACACACAGACACACAGACACACACACACACACACACACACACACACACACACACACACACACACACACACACACACACACACACACACACACACACACACACACACACACACACACACACACACACACACACACACACACAGGCTGTTCCAGTCCCACCAGCCAGTAGTGCCACCACATGCAGCTGTTGTGGTAACTCGGTCTGAAGTTGAATTTTGGGCTGTCTGGGGTGTTATACAGAGGGAAGGGGGACGGAGAGAGGGGACTTTATGTAAATTACCCTAAAATGTTGCTAAATTCAGCTCATCAAGGCATAAAATGTGTCTACCCTCGACAATAAGAGGAATTTTGAATCTGATAGACATTTATAAATGTCACAAATTACTTCAGCATCCCCCCAAACGCCCAAAACGACACCAAGATTGTCTAGATTGGTCAAACTGTCCCTATAATAAGGTCATGAAAGCGATTATGTTAATTTATGCTAATTATACTAATACAATAAATTACTCAATATTTACAAAGTAGCATCCGGCAGTTTCTATGTACTGGGGACCTATACTATACATTTCCATCAAAAAACTTTGGGGTACCAAACATTTCCGGGTTCACTATGGGGCCCTATGGGCTGGCAAGTAGACTAAGAGGGAGAGAGGGGGAAGAGGAGGAGGAAGGGAGAGGGACGGAGGGAGGGAGAGAGGGGGAAGAGGAGGAGGAAGGGAGAGGGAAGGGGGAGGGAGAGAGGGGGAAGAGGAGGAGGAAGGGAGAGGGACGGAGGGAGGGAGAGAGGGGGAAGAGGAGGAGGAAGGGAGAGGTACGGAGGGAGGGAGAGGAGATGACAGAAAAGGATAGAATAGGGCCATTTCTTATTTCTCCCTAGGGGAGGGTCATCAAAGTTTTGAAACTCGCTAGGGGAGGGTCATGCAAAATTTGATGATCAAAGGTGGACATCTTCCAACGACCCCGTAAATAAATAACGAACAGTCCCTTTGCCAGGATTATCACTTATCCAGCTTCTTAGAATACCCCTGATGGGATTATATGTACAGTTTATATTGACATTCACATTCACATTGACATTGACGTCACCTAACAAACCCAATCCCAGTTGTGACATTCTCTCTGGCGTCCTGTGGGGCCTTTATGGGGACGGACACTCGTGTCTTCACCCCGGGCTTCTCTTCGGCGTGTTTGCATTACATGGCCAGCCACTGTTTACATAACCTGCTAATACTGTTTGTGCACAGGAGCCCTACAGCCCTACAGAGAAATGTTAGCATCGGCTAACTAGCGCTGGATTTCGGAACGCAGGGGAATTAAGCAGAAAAGTTAGCGCAGAGCATCATGCTTTAACACCATTTAATAAAAATAGACCCCAAGGATAACAGGAGGGTTAACACCATTTAAGCCATTTCACAACAGATTTCCCATTTAACTTAGCCATGATTATCACTTATCTTGCTTCTTGGAATATTACCCTGGTACAATTATACAGTTTATTTGGACAGTGATATTGACGTCACCTAAATAGCCAGCAAACTCAATCTCGGTGGTGACCTTCTCACAGGCGTCCTTGTGGGGCCTTTACGGGGAGGGACACTCGTGTCTTCACAGCAGGCTCCTCTTCAGAGTGTTTGCATTATATGTCCAGCCACTGTTTACATAACCTGCTAATACTGTTTGTACACAAGAGCCTCAGGCAGGGGGGCGGACGAGTAAACATCAGATGTTTTAATGGGGACACAAACACACACACACATGTACACATACACGTGTGCGCACGGGGGAACGCACACACGCACACACACACGTACACATGTGCACACGCGAGCACGAGCACACACACACACACACACACACACACACACACACACACACACACACACACACACAAAGGAAAATGGATGGTAGGAAGGTACTGAAGAAACTTCCGGCTGGAGCCCAAGGGTATATGTTCAAATCTCTCAACACCGGTAAGAACTTGCTTCCTTCTACTCACAAACACACACGCACGCACACACACTCATACACACATTCTCTCTCTCTCTCTCTCTCTCTCTCTCTCTCTCTCTCTCTCTCTCTCTCTCTCTCTCTCCCTCTCCCTCTCTCTCCCTCTCTCTCCCCCTCTCTCTCTGGCTGCATACACAACTGATATAGTACAGTAAGTGGGACACATACAGTAAGAGAGACGAAGAGAGAGGCAACAGGAAGCTGTTTTCTTAACCCTTGTAAGAGGTTTATGTTTTTGTTACATAGTAGATGGTGTTTAGGCAATGGAGCCGGGCTTATAGAAAAAAATAATGAAAAAAAAAGTTCACTTCAACCTGCGAATTGCTGGGTATTTATGCTTTTAAACGTGAGCGATGCAGAGAGAGGAAGATATACAGTACAGTGATGAATTTCTCAAAACCAAAGTTGCCTACTACATAAGCTACTTTGTTGTTTTCAATGCATTTTCCCATTGGCAACTACCGAAGTTGCTAACAGGCTAACAACTTCTCTTTTGAGAAACTCACCCCAGTATAGTGAGGAAAGTGAGTAATCTAAACTTTATTATTTAATATTGTACTTCAGGGGGACAAAACCCTGAACCCCTATCTATATAGGGTTCAACATCTGGCTGAATCATTTTGGAAACTCGCAACACCCATTGAGGGGGGCCTTTCTTGCTGTCTGGCCCAGGGGCCCATGGAGGGGGGCCTTTCTTGCTGTCTGGCCCAGGGGCCCATGGAGGGGGGCCTTTCTTGTTGTCTGGCCCAGGGGCCCATGGAGTCATAATCCGCCCCTGTGTACCATGCAACTTCCAAGGGACGTCCAAAGTATTAGGCAATGTTTGGTGGATTAATGAAGTTTGCTCAGACCTTGCAAGGACCTTGCATGGTGCAGTTAAGGAATCACAGTACCAAACCAGTGGCTGTACAGAATTAGCTTGTCATTCACACAAGGAAAGTGAAATTGTGAGAAATAACGAGGTCCAGTCCATCTTCCATTCATAAGGCAATTCGTTTTGGATTGCTCCCTCGTGTGCCACTTAGTGATTACTTGAGAACATAGGCCTACAATTGTTTTTACAAAGTTTCTGGAAGAAAAAAAAATGTGATTCACATGTGATACCTGCATGAAAATGATCAGTCTCCATGTCCAATGAGGTATGCATATGCCCACTGCTATTTGTTATGATATGCATGATGTCCACAGTGGGAGTCTGGTGTTGTGGTGGTGGGATGGGGACAGATTAGGCTCAGGTTTTCAAAACGCTCAAGAATCCCTGGTGTACTGATTCTACTTATTTCAAATAAATACCCTAAATCGTTATCCTGCGTGTGGATTCCTTTTATGTTGCAACTTTTGAGCCAGGGGTGGTACAAGTGTGTGCAGGCATATGCCCACTGCTATTTGTTATGATATGCATGATGTCCACAGTGGGAGTCTGGTGTTGTGGTGGTGGGATGGGGACAGATTGTGCTCTGTATGCCATGCTGTGCCCACTGAATCCAGCAGTACTCAACCAAAGAATCACGCACGCACGCACGCACGCACGCACGGAACACCATGCCACCACAGTCCCTCTGTAGCCTAAAGCACAGCTGGCACAAGCAAACGTGGCCAAAACACACGCATAGAAACACAGACACACATGCAGACAAAAACATAGACACACATTAGGGTGCACACGCACACACACATTTACATGCGCACGCACGCATGCATGCATGCATGCCGGCACGCACGCAGTCACACACACACACACACACACACACACACACACACACACACACACACACACACACACACACACACACACACACACACACACACACACACACACACACACACACACACACACACACACTCACACGCGCACATACACACACAAACACTCACACACACACACCGCGAAAACTCAAAAACAGACACACACTAAATCTCACAAAGCGATGGACATGCTGTTCAGTTCAAAAGCATCATCCCTACTAATCATGCAGTTTTACATCCACATTATCGTATAAAAGTGAGGAATGTACCATAATTGTGATGGAATGTAAATATGTGTAATTTAATGACTTTGTGTGCAGTGTCTGTGTGTGTGTGTGTGTGTGTGTGCGCGCGTGCGTGCGTGTGTGCGCGTGTATACATGCGTACATGTGTGTGTGCGAGCACACAAGAAAGCAACGACTTGTTCCAGTCGAAGCTCAGCCGAGGAGAGGTGTGACACTGCCTCCTTCTGGTTAGTAGTGGAAAAACACATATTGGAAACTAAAGAACACCAGCATGGACCAAAAGCCATGATCTTCCACGGGTGCAATGTAGATGTGTGTGTGTGTGTGTGCGTGCGTGCGTGCGTGCGTGCGTGCGTGCGTGCGTGCGTGCGTGCGTGCGTGCGTGCGTGCGTGCGTGTGTGTGTGTGCGTATCCATGACTGTGACAGCATGGGAGCTGCAGTGACGTGGAGGCTCTCGGATCGCTTTCCAAACTGGGTAATCCTTCAAGGACACCCTACTCAATAGAGACGAATCAATCACACTGGTAACGCAGCAT
>NC_085876.1:46031148-46036148 GCF_034702125.1 Engraulis encrasicolus
CTCGGAGGGCATGGCCTGGCTAGCACAGCAGTGAGTGCGTCTTAATATGCGACCTTGCCTCCTCCACTTGCCTCCTCCACTCGCTTCTCGTCATGATGACATCACTGACAACAGCATTATATTTCAATATCTTGCAAAAGCTCAATTGTAGTCTTTTTCTCGTTTGCAATTAGGATGGTGAATGAAAAACAGTCCCTCAAAAGTTGTTGTGGCTAGGCTGACAGCTGGGAAACTTTATCGTTTTCTCCACGGAGGAGGGGCCAGGAGGCGGGGCGAGGAGACAAGCGCAAGTGGAGGAGGCAAGGTGGCATATTAAGATGCACTCAGTATGTTCCCGGCGCTTATACATTCCATACTTCACCGGTCCGAGACTCATGAACGTCCATCCGGGTACTTTGCTCGTGAATGTGCGTTACGCCCCTTTATGGGGATAATCAAACCGAATGTCTCATTAACTTTCATGCTACATAGGCTAGCTAAATGAACACGGTCCATGCCTCAGCCACGGCTGTTTGGCTATATTATTTGAACAACCGGCAACACAACACTTTTTCGGCTTGTTGAGCGTGAACAACGCTAGTCTACAGGTCCTTGTCTTTTGTTTATTCTTTCCCGTCATTATCAATTGACCTGCATTGGCTGTTTTCACCCACAAAAGGGCGTAACAGACGTGGAAAACGTCACGCCGTTCATGAGTATAGTCTGTATTGCCGATGTCAAATATGGGTAAAACTTTAGAATAATGGATGCAAAAAAGCATTATAAAGACTTAATAAATAATTAACTATTGATGAACAAAACATTAACAAACGTTTGTAAATGACTAGGAAATGTAAACAAATGCTTGTAAATGACTAGGAAATGCTATGTTAATATTTTATATTTATGAAACATTTACAAGTTGCTTGTAAATGAATAAAATACTCTGTTATAAGGTGTGTAAAATCTTGCATATATCATTTGTAGATATTTATAAAGCATTAATAAAACTTAGTTAATAATAAAAACATTTGTTAATGTTTTATTCATCATTAGTTAATTATTTACTGAGTCTTTACTAAGGAACATTATTATAAAGTGTTACCGTATAGTCTTGTATTGCCGATGTCAAATATGTCCAAAAAAAGAGATGACTAAAACATCAGTGTCATGTTGCTGTAGGCTCTATGCCCCACCCTCCCAAGGACCCGAGAACCAATCAATAAAGACTCCCTAGGACCCATAAGCCAATCAATACGCAGCATGGGAGAAGGGTAGGTGCTGGGCCTGGGAACCGACAGGGAGGCAAAGGCAGGTCGGTGGGTGAGTGGAGATGTGTGTGTGTGTGTGTGTGTGGGCTAGTGTGTGTGTGTGTGTGTTGAAGGTGTGCATGTGTGTGTGTGGGGGCGGGATAGTAAATCAATGATCAAGATCAAGCACTACGCTAGAAATGTGTGTGTGTGGGTGGGTGTGTGTGTGTGTGTGTGTTCGACAGAGAGCAGGCCCTGGGTCTGTTGTAGATTTTGAAACACATGGGTGGGTGGGGTACTAGCACAACATAATTATCAGGTCCTGGCTAGCATTCTACACTCCAGGGGTAGAACCAACGACCATACAAAGCCTCCTACAGAGATGTGTGGACGCATCTAAAAAGAAACCTGTACATAACAATTAATTCTCCCAAATCTTTACCTTGTGTTATTCACTCTCTAACTAGAGACTTTACACTCAATATATTAAAAACTCACAACTATGCACCTATTGTCCCAATAAGAAATGAGCTGTTATCTGAATGGCAATGACCAAGTCGTAATGCATTTCTGAAGGCCCTGTGTAATGCAGTTAGAGCCTCAGACTTGTAGCCCAAAGGTTGCCGTTTCGACTCCCAACACGCCAGGGTAGTGGGGGGAGTAATCAATCAGTGCTCTCCCCGATCCTCCTCAATGACTGAGGTACCCTGAGCATGGTACCGTCATGCTGCACTGCTCCCTCAGGGCGCTATTGAGGGCTGCCCACTTGCATGGGTGAGGCATAACTGCAATTCGTTGTGTGCAGTGTTGCTGTGGAGTGCTGTCGCAATGACGATGGGAGTTGGAGTTTCACAATGGACTTTCACTTCACTTTCTCTAATGTCATAGTGGTGGTCCTATGGTAGTAAAGTCTTTTCTGTGACTTTTACAGCGTCCCACTGATGGAACGGTGCACATCTATTATGATAACAGATCTCTCAGGACTTTTCCTCAAACGTGGGAAGATTTGATTGGGCTTTTTTTGTAAGTGAGGGAGAAAAGTTTGAAGATGAGTGAAGGTGTGTGTGAGAGTGAGTGAATGAGCAAATGCAGATGCCGACGACATCAAATCCGTGTGTGAGTGTTCTGCAGAGGTGTGTGTGGGTGTGTGTGTTTGTGTGCTCTGCAGAGGTGTGCTATTAGGATGCTTGGGATTAGTTTGAGAGTGTGGGAATTACATTGCTCCTATTCATCCAGCTGAGAATAGAGAAGCTGAACAATAACGCACCAGGAGCCTATTCCCACACTCATCAAGAAGCCTGACACTGATACACACACACGCATACACACTCACACACACACACAAATTCATACTGTATGCATACACACACACACGCACACACACAAACAAAAAAACGCCTCCCACACAAACAAAATCATACTGCATGCACACACACGCCTGCCTGCCCGCCCATATTCCCAGACTAATCTAGCCTAATGAAAAAGACCAGAGCGCTCTGACTCTTCCGATTGTCTTTTTTTTTTCTCCCCCTCACTTTTCATTAGTTTCCCTGCGAAAGACAGAAAAGAGCACACACATGCACAACAGTGGAAGAAAAGAAAAAAAGAAAACAGGCCCAAGCAAAACAAAGGCTCTCTACAGGGAGGAGAGGATATGCATGCTTTATAATGGAGAGTAATTAGAACAGTGCAAAGCGGACGGAAAGGAAAAGTGTCGATTCAGCCACCAGCTTTAATAGCTAGGAAGTCCCCCACCACCACCCCCAACCGCATACAAACGTGTGTGTGTGTGTGTGTCTGTCTATCTGTCTGTGCACGCGCGCACGTGAGAGAGAGAGAGAGAGAAAGAGAGAGAGAGAGAGAGAGAGAGAGAGAGAGAGAGAGAGAGAGAAAGGGAAAGATATCCAATCCAACACAACTATACACTCTATTGACTGTCAAAAGTCAGGTTTAGCATGGCGTCTTGAAAACATCGAATAAGGTATTATTATAGAACATAGCCTAAATAGGTCAGCCATTTTGAGCAAACTGCAGAGTTTGCACGGCAAGGGCGGAATTTTCCCATTGTCACTTAAGTCTGTTTTATGCACACACTTTTTTCGTGCTTTGATATTGCACTGATTTTCTCCTCTGAAACGTAACCACACCCCTCACTCTTAAGCGGTATTCAGTGTTGGCATCAGTCCATGCACACTTCACATGCGCGAAGGGCTCGCGCCGTCACCTAAAATGGCGCCACGCCCCCCTTTGCAAACTCAAAAGTCATGGGATGCATTCCCATATGCAACCTTGTGTCCTTCACTTGTGCTTGTGGCTTCGTACCAGGAAGTAATACGTCGTGATGACATCCCTGACAATATGACAACAGTATTATATTTCAATATCTCGCAAAAGCTCAATTGTGAAGTAATTAAAGAATGAAGAATAGTCCCCCAAAAATTGTTGTGGCTAGGCTGACAGCAGGGAAACTTAATTGTTCTCTGAACTGATAAATAGGTCACCCATGGGACTCCTCCTGTTCAGGGGGTCACATGGTTACCTCGGTGAAGGTCAATCATCACCGAGGTAACCATGTGACCCCCTGAACTTATAAATAGGTCACCCATGGGACTCCTCCTCTGTTTACGCCCTGATGAAGACCCAGTGCGGGTTGAAACCGGTTGGCGTTTTTATCTGTAACAATGCCCATGGATTAATAAAGGGTTTTTAAACTAAGGACAATCCTTGTCGGCCTGTGGAGTTGCCTGAAGTCGGCCCTAGTGCCAACACATATTTAATGTTTTATTGTTATTGTGATGTAGCCTACGGAAAATAAGTTTGTTATTTATGTAAAAGTACATGTGTTTATTTCTGTTTTTTTATTCATGGAAAATATATTTTTTATTTCGGTATGGAAAAAAAGAGCCTAATTTATGGACAAGTATATTTTTTATTTATGTATGGAAAATAGCGTTTTTCTATTATATTCATGGAAAAGTATATTTTTAGTTATGTATGGAAAAGAAGAGGCTAAATTATTGACAAGTATATTTTTTATTTATATATGGAAAAAAGTGTTTTTATTGTATTCATGGAAAAGGATATTTTTTAGTCATGTATGGAAAAGAAGTGCCTTATTTATTGACAAGACTTTTTATTTATGTATGGAAAATAGCGTTTTTTATTATATTTCATGAAAAAGCATATTTTTAGTTATGTATGGATGGAAAAGAAGTGCCTTATTTATTGACAAGACTTTTTATTTATGTATGGAAAAGAGTTTGTTTTTATTGTATTCATGGAAAATGATATTTTTTAGTTATGTATGGAAAAGAAGAGCCTTATTTATGTATTAAGTAATGCCTTGCACACAGGAGCGCAGTGTAAGCGCGGCACATACCTGTGTGAAGTTGGCACCACATATGTTGCAAATATGCATAAAAGTATTTTGATTCCTTTGTGCATCGTTTGTGCACGATTTTGCAGGCAAAATGAGCGTTTGTGCACAAACCGTCTTTAAGATATTTAACTTTTGAGACTTAAATAACATAAATAAAATAGCAAAAGCATACAAAACAACATACAAATGGTTTGTACACAAACATGCCCACACACGCATGCATTTTGCCCACACACGCATGCACAATCAAAGCAAAAACAATTCCAAGCATTTTTGAGTAATTTGGATGTTAACGGGTGTTGCGGCCTATTCTTTGACTTTCTGAGTGTGCATCGCTTGCTTGTTTTTACACATTCTGACCACTAGATGTCAGCATAGGCAAAGCTGGAGTC
>NC_085876.1:46038648-46063648 GCF_034702125.1 Engraulis encrasicolus
ATGCCTTTTTGATGGCAGCGGTCAGAGGAAAATGGCCAGACTGGTTTGAGCTGATAAAAAGGCAACATTTAAGTCAAATAACCACTCATTACAACCGAGGTATGCATAAGAGAATCCCTGATTACACAGCACATCAAATCTTGAGGCAAATGGGCTATAGCAGCCGAAAACCACATATGGTGCCACTCCTGTCAGCTAAGAACAGGAAAATGAGTCAACAATTTGGACAGGCATACCGTAAACGAGACTAGAAGATTGGAAAAACGTTGCCTGGTCTGATGAGTCTTGATATCTACGGCAACACTCAGGTGGAATAGTCAGAATTTGCCGTCATCAACATGAAAACATGCGTCAACCCTGCCTTCCATCAACGTTTCAGGCTGGGGATATAATGGCATAAGGATATTTTCTTAGCATAACTTGGGACAATTACTACCAATTTATCTTTGTTGGAATGCCACAGCCTACCCGAGTATTGTTGCTGGCAGTTCAGGCTGTTCTGAAGGCAAAAGGGGGTCCAACGCAGGATTAGAGAGGTGTTCCTAATGAATTGGCCGGTGAGTGTGTATATGTAGCTCCAGGCTGAAATGGGTTAAATCAGGGGTGTCAAACGTATGGCCCGCGGGCCGCATCCGGCCCGCCAGAGGGTTCCATCCACCCGGATGTTAAAAATATATATATATATTTTTAACAATTCTTTTTTTTTTACAATGAAATAACCGAAATGCGCAATTACGGCACTCGGGGCAAAATCGAGACCCGCATGACATTAACCCAATGGTCCCTCTGTTATACTGTATACATGTAGTAAAGTGCACATCACACTTCTATTATAAATGGTGAATTTGTACTGTAACAGGCATTTGATAAAGCTCATATATTATAGACCTCATATATAGAGATAAAATGTTAATACTTCTTATTCGTATTGTATTGGTATTGGTTGTAATTAAATAATAAATATAATTGCATTTGTATTGGNTCCTACTAAGCTGAAACTGGAAACGGGATGTTAGAATGCGTGAAAATGCAGGAAATTACATCTAAAAAATAATTTAAAAAAATCTCCCCAGACCCCCTGCCAAAATGAACTGTACCATATTTCATTCATTTACGGTTGGCAATGAATGAATGAAGTCAAGGAAATTTTGCATAGGATTATCAGTATTGCATTGCTTTCTACACATTCAACACACTTAAAACGTGATAGTACTGAATATTAATCCTCTGCTTTAGGTTTTTTTTGCGATGATGTTACTAATGCGGCCCGCTTGAGGTCCACAAAGGTTGTATGCGGCCCCCAGACCAAAATGAGTTTGACACCCCTGGGTTAAATCAGTGGTTTTTAACCTGGGGTCCTGGGGCCCCCTCATGGTATTGTGTGTGTTGAGGTGTGACCAAATAATACATGCAACTAAATGACAGCTGTGTGGAATATTTGCTCTCCCATGAGCAATTCACCACATATTTATTGATTGGTTGTCTTCCTCATAGACTTTTGACAGGAGTGACAAGAAGTGTTCAAGTTGGTGCAAAGTAAGAAATTCACACGTACAGTAAACAGGACCCCTTTACAAAAGAAATACAAATAATATATTCAGGTTTTAGAAATGCATAAATAAATAAATAGGTAGCCTATATCAGTTTTCTTAGGAAATACTGTAGATGTCTACTGAAAATTAAAACAGAATACTAACAAAATACATTTTTAACAGAAACACCTACAGATGGCTACAGAATACAAGAAACCGACTGAATGAACCCTAAATGATCTCTCCTTTAAATCGTGCCTGTGAAGATTGCCACTACAATACCCATCAATGTCATTTTAGACAAAAGAATTTAGCTACAGACAAATGTGCCTCACTTTGGAAACCTTTCGTCTCTTAAGAGATTTCTGCGGGGACGGATAACGATTCCATGGGGCCCTGGGCAATATTTGAGTGGAAATACAGAGTCTTGGACTTCAGGGCCCACTTGACTGTTAGGCCCCTGGGCACGAGCCCAGTAGGCCCATGCAATAATTCATCCCTACTAGAGGAAATTGTCAATTGGGGAACAAAAGGTCTTCCAAGATTCAAGCAGAAGTCCAGTAGCTCAACATTAACGTAACTGCTTTGCATCTTTCTCTATACCATCTCCACCCCTCTGTTATTTTTTACAGGCCAGCTGTTTGATACAAGTGCACAACTGACAAAGAAACTTCTATTGTACGCTTAAGTAGGCCTACAACACAGACGAACTAAGACACAGACTAAACTCTCATTACACCAGCACTGAAGTCTAAAACCACAACAGCATAGAAAATTATATCAGAACGAAATCTCCTCAATAAATATGAGGGAAATCTACATCTCTACATCGTCAAATCCTTCATTTACGCATGGCTTCGCTGCTGTTGCCTCCCCTCTCCTCTTGCCTGTAATGTGCTGCCAGGCCCTGTAGAGGGCGATGAGGGGTATGGGCAGGATGGGAACCGTGGCCAGGAGAACACAGATGGCAAACACCCAGTCAGGGTATGGCTGCACCTCAGTATGGGGAAAGTCCACCTGAAATAAAAATTACAAAATGGGTTACAGAGGAAAGTTTGACTTTTTGTATTTTCATTTTAGTACATTCCAGTAGACTGTAATACAATGATGGAGTAGTCTAGGCTTATAATATACACTACAATGTCATAGGCCTATGATTCAGAAGCTTCTTCATATCATTTAGATACAGGAAATACCAGAGGTGGATAAACTGGACTGGCAGAGTGACTTGGCTTAAGGAATGCGGTAATTAAGATCAGCTGGTCCATTGAACTGGCTGGAGCAAAAATGTGGCAAGGGACCAAACTTGATCTCATCATAAGCCTGCCAATACCCCTCCTGCCAGTACCCATGTGGGGTATGTGGCTGTGTTGTAAATACATGAATGTCTAGAATATGGGACTTACGTGTTATGGGTTCCATGTGGGATACGTGAATGTCTAGAATGTGACCTATATATTCTGTGTTCCATGCGGAGTACGTGGCTGTGTCGTAAATACATGAACGGCTAGAATGGGACCTACGTACGTATTCTGGGTTCCATGTGGGGTACCTACGTATTCTGGGTTCCATGTGGGGTACTTGGCTGTGTTGTGTACATGAATGGCTAGAATGTGACCTATGTATTCTTGGTTCCAGGCGGGGTACTTCGCTGTGTCGTAAATACATGAATGACTAGAATGGGACCTATATATTCTGTGTTCCATGCGGAGTACGTGGCTGTGTCGTAAATACATGAACGGCTAGAATGGGACCTATGTATTCTGAGTGCCATGCGGGTTACGTTGCACGTGCCTGTGTTGTAAATACATGAATGTCTAGAATGGGACCTACGTACGTATTCTGGGTTCCATGCGGAGTATGTGGCTGTGTTGTGAATACTTGAATGGCTAGAATGGGACCTACGTAGTCTGGGTTCTATGCAGAGTATGTGGCTGTGTTGTAAATATATGAATGGCTATAATGGGACCTACGTATTGGGGTAATTGGCTGTGTCGTATACATGAATGACTAAAATGGGACCTACGTACTCTGGGTTCCATGCGGGGTACCTATGTATTCTAGGTTCCATGTGGGGTACTTGGGTCTTTCGTACACATGAATGTCTAGAATGGGACCTACGTACGTATTCTGGGTTCCATGCGGAGTACTTGGCTGTGTCGTAAATACATGAACGGCTAGAATGGGACCTACGTATTCTATGTTCCATGCAGGGTACAAGGCTGTGTCGTAAATACATGAATGTCTAGAATGTGACCTACATACGTATTCTGGGTTCCATGTGGGGTACTTGGCTGTGTTGTGTACATGAATGTCTAGAATGGGACCTATGTATTCTAGGTTCCATGTGGGGTACTTGGGTCTTTCGTACACATGAATGTCTAGAATGGGACCTACGTATTCTGTGTTCCATGCGGAGTACAAGGCTGTGTCGTAAATACATGAATGGCTAGAATGGGACCTACGTAATCTGGGTTTCATGCGGGGTAGGTGGCTCTTTCGTACACATGAATGGCTATAATGTGACCTACGTATTCTGTGTTCCATGCAGGGTACAAGGCTGTGTCGTAAATACATGAATGGCTAACATGGGACCTACATATTCTGGGTTCCATGCGGAGTACTTGGCTGTGTCGTAAAAACAAGGAGACACTGACGAAGGCAACAGCCGAAACGTTTGTCTACACTTCTGCAGCTATGTAAAAAAAAAAATAAAAAAGAACAAAAGAAGAACCCGAGTGCGATCCACTTTTTCACCTTCAAAGTTATTCAACTGGAGACGCACCACACGGAAGAGCGCGGTGTATGAACTACTACTTATGTCGTAAATATATGAATGGCTATAATGGGACCTACGTACGTATTCTGGGTTCCATGCGGGGTACTTGGCTGTGTTGTTGGCCTGGACCGCTATGTAGGCTATGAAGACCACCAGCAGAAGCATGGGGCTGATGACCGTCCAGCAGACCTTCCAGAACAGGCTGGGGGTCCGGCCCGTCATGAACTCAATGTCTTTACAGAACCTGCAATGGAATGGTGCAGTGGTAAGGCAAGGCAAGGCAAGTTTATTTATATAGCGCATTTCATACACAGGTGCAACTCAAAGTTAACAAATGTAAATGAAAGGTAACAGGGAAGAAAGAAGGACATAAATTAGAGTCAAAAAACATTTAAAACATTAAGATGAAACATAAGGTAAAAATAATAATAAAACATAAATAAATAAATAAACATAAAAATAAAAATAATAATAAAAAAGAAAAAAAAAATAATGACATGTAATTTGAGCTAGGGGAAAGCATCTGAGAACAGCTTTGTCTTGAGTCTAAATTTAAAGCCATCAATAGTGGATGCATTTTTTTACGTCATCTGGAAGCTGGTTCCAAAGCTTTGAAGCATAGAAGTGGTAGTTTAATTGAAAGTGAAAGTGAAAGTGAAAGCCCAACTGGGAAACTCCAACTCCCAATGTCACTGTGACACAGAACTCAAGTGCACACTGCACACAACAAAACTGCATTCATGTCTCACCGGTGCAAAGGGGCAGCCCCCAATGGAGCCCCAAGGGAGCAGTGCAGCAGAACAGTACCATGCTCAGGGTACCTCAGTTATGGAGGAGGATTGTGGGGGGGAGAGCACTGGTTAATTGCTTCCCCCACCAACCTGGCAGGTCGGGAGTTAAACCCGCAACATTTGGTCTACAAGTCTGATGCCCTAACCGCTTACCCATGACTGCCCAATTAGGCACTCTTCAGCTGCAAAATGATCAGGCTACTAGAAGAGTCAGGATACTACTAGGGGCCAGGCTATACATTGAAGAAATATGGTCATGTGATGTGACCTAGCTCTTAACGCCATAGAAAAATACATACACTGAGGAAATACGGTAATGTATTGTAACTGTACCTCTTAACGCCATAGAAGAATACATACACTGAGGAAATACGGTAATGTATTGTAACTGTACCTCTTAACGCCATAGAAGAATACATACACTGAGGAAATACAGTAATGTATTGTAACTGTACCTCTTAACGCCATAGAAGAATACATACACTGAGGAAATACGGTAATGTATTGTAACTACTGTACCTCTTAACGCCATAGAAGAATACATACACTGAGGAAATACAGTAATGTATTGTAACTGTACCTCTTAACGCCATAGAAGAATACATACACTGAGGAAATACAGTAATGTCCGAGAGAGTAGAGAGAGAGAGGTTCCATTGGCCCATTGTTTCCGGGTTCTATTATTGCAAAGGGGAGGGGGGGAGGAAATCCCCCTTTAGGCAGACCTAAGGACTGTTCTATTCAATGCTAGGAGTATTATGACACACCCCTTTAGGCAGACCGGAACCTGGTCATGTTAGGTGCCCATAGCAACCTATTACATTGGCATATCTCTATATACTTAAAGAATCTCTGGTAATGTCATGTAACCCACCTGTTGACGCCATAGAAGAGTACGATGCCGATGAGCTCGAAGAGGGCGATGATGAGGAAGGGGATGGAGCCAACATAGGTATTGAAGATCTCCAGCCAGTAGTTACCAGAACCCATGCAGAAAATTAGACCAATCAGGAAACACAACACACAGATGAGGCCTGCAGAGAGAGAGAGAGAGCGAGAGAGAGAGAGAGAGAGAGAGAGAGAAGAAGAAGAAGAAAGAAAGAAAATTAAGGGAGTTTTTAAGTCAATCTCAATTCAAGAGGCCCCAATTTTGGGGGGCAAAATGGTTGGTGCCCCAAGCACTGGTTGGTGCCCTAAGCTCTCTGCATACTCTGCTTGCGTTCCAATATGCAACCTTGCTTCCTCCACTTGTGCTTGTGGCTTTGTGCTTGTGACATCACTGACTACAGCATGATATTTCAATATCTTGCAAAAGCTCAATTGTGAAGTATTTTTCTCATTTGCAATTGGGATGGTGAATGAAAAACAGTCCCCCAAAAGTTATTGTGGCTGACAGCTAGCTAGAAACTTTATTATTTTCTCCACGGAGGAGGGATCAGGAGGCGGGGCCACAGGAGGCCACAAGCACAAGTGGAGGAAGCAAGGTTGCATATTGGAATGCACCCTCTGCTTACGTCTAGCTGCAGCCCTGAGGCTGAGAAATGGGAAACTTCATTGTTTTCTCCACAGAGGCGGGGCATTAGCGAAGTGTGAGACCACAAGGCTAAAAAATTTTTCCTAGTACAGGGACGCCACAGATGTCCAAACTCGGCTTCTCATTGGTCAACCTTCACAACTTCCTGTGACAGGTTAGGGTTTAGACATGGGTTTTGGTCTGGGCACAATTTTGCATCAAATTCGCCAATATCTTGCTTATTTCGCCGTCTTGGCAAAAGTAAAGAATAAGAAACACTGCTTTCCTGACAGGTTAAGTTTAGGGAAGGTTTAGGTTTAGGTACATATCAAAAGTGTGGCGAGTGTCTGCATGTTTGCGGATTCAAGACTCTCCTGTAACACCCCCATCTCACGTGTTGCAGTCTTGCCGCTCTGGAAGTTCGACCAATCAGAGGCCACCTCTGGCATCACCCTACTAGGCAGTACTGGGACCACAAACCAGCCCAGGCATTTTGGCACAGTCTAGCCCCTCACCCCCACGCCATACTACAATTGTACAGTCCACTATCTATTAAAGATGCATCGATGCATCGGTCTCTGAAGGGACATTTTTGAAACAAACAAAAGACTCAAGCATTGGCCCCTGATGGCTGTCGGCCCACCGGGAAAAACATATGGACATATGGAGTGAACATAACAGTTCTTTAACAACTACCATCCTGTAATGCCATGTATGTGTGTGGTAGGCTGTAGTAGATATGCACTTGAGTATCTCTATGAGGGAACTTGTGTATGTATGCATGTATGTATGTATGTATGTATGTATGTATGTATGTATGTATGTATGTATGTATGTATGTATGTATGTATGTACATGTTTAATGTTGTTTTTGTTTTTTTGGCGTCATGTGTATCGGTGTAGTGTGTATGTGGCAGCTATGTATGTCCAAGACAAATTTCCTTCTGGACCATTAAAAGAATCTTGAATCTTGAATATGATTTTTTTCTAAACTCCATTTAGGAATCTTTCCGCTAAGAGACTTGGCTCCATTCCGTACTATGTCTGGCAACTGTTTTCTGTGGAGTGATGTTGAGCGGTAGGATTTGGCCGGCCAACTCTCCCCAGAAAACAGCCAACAGCTCAACACTTGTGACAATGACATAAACGCCTGCGCTATTGTTGATTAACTGTTGGCGATTGGGTCACAGCTGTCCAATCATTTCAAACCAGAACTGAGTGCAAACTTCCCGCTTCCTGCAATTGCGTCAGATAACAAACAACCCCAAGACCATGAATACGAAATGAAATGGTAGTATTATGGGATGTTTTTTGAAGGAGGGAACCAACGCACACCAGAGGTTTCGAGGTGCAGGTAGCGGGTAGATCTGTTTTTTAGGAGAAGATACCACACACTCATGTCCATCGTGCTGCAATTTATTAAGAAAACAACGTTTCGGCCCCTATGGCCTTTCTCAAGTTTTAAAACTTGAGAAAGGCCATACAGGCCGAAACGTTGTTTTCTTAATAAATTGCAGTATTATGGGATGGTCAGGACCAGGCTACTTGTCTTTACCGGTGAAGAGCTCCTTGGGCATCCACTTGGGCACCATGTGCAGGTCGTGTAGAGGTGACAGCACTCCCTCCAGGTTCCCGAACATGGAGGACAGGCCCAGGCTGAAGAGCATCACGAAGAAGAGCAGGGACCACACCTGGGAGCCCGGCATGTTGATCACCGCCTCCGTGAACACGATGAACGCCAGGCCTGTTCCCGATGCACTCTGGGTAAAAATTGGAACAGGAAGTAGGAAGTGAATTTGCACTAATTTCGCATAAGATCGATAAATATGAATATTAGTCTGTCATTATCATCCATTTTATGATCATTTAATGATCATTTTTATTATTATGTAATCAGCATTGAGACATTTACATCACAACTTTTAGCAGGCTTGTACGAAATTCCGAATGGAAAGAATTTCAATTCAAAATAATGCCATAATACGAACACTAGGTGGTGCCATTACCTTGAATTTCTTTGAATTTAATCTACACCACCAATTGAAAGTACATAGAACACCACCACCTAGTGTTCGTATTTTACTGAGTGCACATACACACACGCGCGCGCACGCACGCACGCACGCACGCACGCACGCACGCACAGGCACACACACACACACGCATACACGCATGCACACACACACACACACACACACACAATGATGGAAGCAAAGAGAGATATCCTCCGCGCTCCTGCACTTCACAATCTGGTGCGTCTCGGGAAAGGACTTGGTAAATGCAGGGGAAGAAAGGAATCACCGGAGCATCTTCAGATGTGGAAAATAACTTGTTTTATTGGGCAAGCGCCAAGACTAACATTTCGACGTTCACACGTCTTATTGACTCTGAAGAAGACGTGTGAACGTAGAAACGTTAGTCTTGGCGCTTGCCCAATAAAACAAGTTATTTTCCACATCTGAAGATGCTCCGGTGATTGCTTTCTTCCCACACAATGATGGAACTCTGCCCGGTCTCTGGTCAGTAAAGTTGACCTCTCTTGCTTTACATGAAGTCAGTACTGTATAGTGGTGTCAACAATGATCGATTCGGCGATCCGAATCGATGCGGGGCATGGACGATCCAGAATCGATCCGGCAAGTTCCAGAATCGATCCGGCATTTTTTTTAAGTTTCAATTACTTCCATGGATATTTCGGGAGCAAGTGAATGTTAAATTAAATAAAAGCACTTCAAAACATTGCAAGACTGATACAGACTGATACAGAAAACAGCCAATAAATTGTTGCTCAGTATCTGACTACTTGTATTGCCTCATCATGACTGATTAAACATTTGCTTTGCTTTCAGTAGAAATGTAATGCATTGCAATGAATTGTAGAATTGAATCGGATCGGATCGGATCGGATCGCATAGAATCGAATCGAATCGAATCGCTACCTCCTGAATCGGGATCGAATCGGATCGTAATAGCAGTGCCAATCCACACCAGTAATACTGTATTTTAAAAAAAATGTTTTTACCTGATCGAGAAAGGTTTGAAGATTGCATTCCTTTAAGTTCAGGCCCAAGACGGTGTCAGGATGAGTGGCGTTTAACTGGGCTAGCCAGACCTCGTAGTTCTCCTGAGTTATATTCTTGTCTCCAATATCGAAGGCATTGGTCAAGGCCAAGATGTTACTGTAAACGGCATGAACAATGTCAAAACACACACGTAATGTAATGTAATGTAATGTAATGTAATGTAATAATATAATATAATGTAATATATTATAATATAATATAATATCAACTTAATATAATTGTGTAGTATGTATGTAGTAGTATACTAATAATACTTCACAATATTAGCCAGTTAATATTTATTATGACGTACAGTATAGTTAGAAGAATAGAATATATAATATATTTCATTGTCAATTGTGCCCATTTGTCGTCTTCCCTGTGAGTCAGTATTTCAAAGGGAGTCTTGGCACTAGGGCTGGGATGATTCATCGACTAATCGTGACTAATCGACTATAAAAATTAGTCGGCAAGAATTGTCATAGTCGACTAATCGTTTCATTTAATTCAATGCTTTTTTACTTACTTTACCAATGCTTTATTACTTTATTGAAACCTAACATTGCCCAGCACGTATGAATTTGACGCTATATCTCGGAGTAAATAAGCTACTATCATGATTTAAAGCTCATTGTGAGCTCAGGGACCACATTTTAACGGTTTCTTTCATTTTTTCCAATTTCCTTGAAGATTAAAGTGCTAGAGTACTAGAGTGCTGGAGAAAATTAATCGTTTGACTAATCGACTCTTCGAAAAAAAATTGTTGATAGCTTAATCGGGAGAAAAATAATCGTTTAGGAGAGTCCTAGTCTTGGTACTAATGTTGGTACTCACCCATCCAGACAGGTGTTGTAGTTTGTGGTGGCCTTGAAGCCCAGTATGGCGAATATGGGGATGGAGCCGTAGAGGGAGGTGGCACTGTTGATGCAGCCCACTACCACCGTGTCCAGCTCACAGTTATTACTGAAACGCACGCGCATGCGCACACACACACACACACACACACACACACACACACACACACACACACACACACACACACACACACACACACACACACACACACACACACAAAGCACAATATCATGAGGAGACTTCAATCATGTCCATTTATGTACAGGGAGGGTATATAATATAGAATACTGAACTGCCTAAACTACAATGGATCACTGTTGATGCATCCCACTACCACAGTGTTCTGCACACACTGAAACACACACACGAACACAACACAATAGGAGGCTTCAACACAGTGTCCAGCTCACAGTTATTACTGAAACACATTATATTACTCATATTGCACAGTTATTACTGAAACACATTATATTATTACACACCTTACACATTATTACTGAGACACATCACAAACAAGATGAGGGTTAGACAATGATTTAGCACTAGCAACTGCTTCCCAAAGAGTAACAACGGGCATTTCTCCGTAATTAGTCACTCACGCCCAGTGATTGGATACTCTTTGGTGAACTCTACGGAGTATCCAGTCACTGAGTGTGACACATAAAAATTATCCAATCACTTGGTGTGACTACTTAGGCTGAAAATACACTTGGAAGTGCGCGCACTAGGTTTTGAGAAAAACCCAACGTCGCCTGTGTAACCTGGATAACCGCAGAAATACACCAACAGCGATCTGAGCGAGGCGAGCGACAGAAGTAACTGACTTTGTATTGAGTCGCGCAACAAAAGCGATTCTGGAGACTAGAGAGATTTGCGAGACGAGCGCGACAGTTTGAGGTTGAAATCTTTTCAACTTTCTATGACGCGGTTCGGCGACAAGCCGCGACAGCCAATGACTGTATAGAGGTCAGTGACCACAGCCAATGGGAATGCTTGAATGCTTTGCCTTCTGCCTGTATACTCGAGGCATACTCTAGTCTCCTCAATCGCTCGTATCGCTTGCTGCTGCACTCTGTCGCTTGATTCGCATCGCGCCTGGTCTATTCGCGCGGTATGAACAGAGATATTCTATAGAGATATGCCAACATAATAGGTTTCTATGGGCACCTAACGCGACCAGGTTCCGGTCTGCCTAAAGGGGCGTGTCATAATGCTCCTACAATGAATAGAACAGTCCTTAGGTCTGCCTAAGGGGGGCCATAATAGAACCAGGAAACAATGGGCCAATGGAACCTCTCTCTCTCTACTCTCTCTGGTAATAAGGTGGGTGTGGTGGGGGAGCTTAGCTTACTGCAGGGGGTTGTAGCTGGAGAAGGCGATGAGTCCTCCGAAGGCGACCGAGAGGGAGAAGAAGATCTGGGTGAAGGCATCCAGCCACACCTGGGGGTTCTTCAGCAGCTCCCACTGAGGAAGCAGACAAGAGATGTTAGAGTGTACAGGCCCGTAGCCAGGGGGGTTCCAGGGGTTCGTCGAACCCCCCCTCCCATCCCCCACCCCCACTCAAATCCCCCAACTACGTTGCATCCCCACTGTGACTGGAAGGCCATTTCATGCCCCTCACTAAACTAAACCTATGAAATAAAATAGTAAAGGTTTGCCTGATAAAGTAAGGAAATTAAAAATGGTTGTTGCTGTAGTCAGCCTTGAAACCAATGAATGAAATATGTCTAAATTAAAATATTTGAAGTGTGCTCGTGTATTTGGGGACATTGGAGTAGGGAGCCAAATGAAGTCCACTTTCGCAGGAAAAAGATCCCCCCCCCCTACCACAAGGCTGGCTACGGGCCTGGTGTAGATAAAAGTGTAAGCCTATCTGTCTTAAGTGTAATTGTGGTGTAAGTCTACATACCTTAAAGGGGTATGATACTATTTTGGGGCTTAGTACAGTTAAAATAGTTGGCTGGGGTTTATAAAGGTGGTGTCTTATTTTCCATGTAAGCTGTTGTCTTGCTTTAAGACAAGTAAAAAGAGGGAATATGTCGCTAAGCTAGTGAAAGTCAATGGATCCGTGTAGCATTGTAGCATGCTACACGGATCCATTGACTTTCACTAGCTTAGCGACATGCTAGAAGAGGTATATAAGTTCTACCTACCTTAGGTGTGAAGAGGTATATGAGGCCGTCTGTAGCTCCCGGGAGAGTCAGAGCTCGGATCAGGAAGATGGTCAACACCAGGTACGGGAACGTGGCCGTGACGTACACCGCCTAGAAACACAAAGTCTGTTAGGCCTACACCGGGTACGGGAACGTGGCTGTCAGAAACACAAAGTCTATTAGGCCTACACCAGGTACGGGAACGTGGCCGTGACGTACACCGCCTAGAAACACAAAGTCTGTTAGGCCTACACCTTTCACAAAGAGTCTCTGTTATAATCTTGTGACTTCCAGAATGGTAATCATCAAGTCTCAATGTAGTACAATGTAGCACTACTAAATGCAATGTAGTTCAATGTACAACTACTAAAATACCAAACCCTTTTGTGCAGAGTCGATTTTATAACCCTTTTGTCACCGAAGTTGTAATGACAAGGTCTAAAAAGGAACAGTCCACCTCATTTCAAGAAATTGCTCATATGAAGTTAAGTCCCAGTGAAATATGATAATACGTAGGCTTTTTCGTCTTTGTGTTTGCATTGCCTAGGTTAAAAGCATAGCCAAATTAGGCATAGAAATGCAGGTCTATGGGAGCAAACTACTCAAGCATGAATGCAAAATTCACCAGAGTGCAAAACAGCCATTTAATCCCGCCCTGTGATCACTCTTGAGTTGATGCTAATGCTCCCATTTACTTCCAGTGATTATGCTAAGCTATGCGAATCATTTTGATAGCAATACAAATATGTACTGAAAACACTGAGAAGACAATGGAAATGCTGCAAATATGTGAAATAAAAAAAGGATGGACTGTTCCTTTAACCTCTAATGACATAACAACGTTATGATGCGGGCCCATCTGCGTAAAGAGGCTATGATTCTCTGCAATTTCATAGCAACGTTGTTATTATGTAATTGAGCTTTTCAGCAAACAGTGGTTCGAATTGTCTGCAATCCCATCCTCATCAGAAGGCTTTTTACTGCTGCATTCAAGTACTATACAAGGCTATGTTATCATAGCATGCATAGACAGACACTGAGTTCCTATAAAATCTCCTAACTATATTACATCCATATTCCCACTCATGGAAGACCATAGACTACCCATGTGTGTCCTCATGAAGCTGTATTTTATTGCCAGTTGTATAGTTATGGGGTAAAGGGAAAGAACACAGAGATTGTCTTGTAGAATGGTGTCTGTCATCTATCGTGTGTGAAAGGTCACAATGAAACATAGTGGTGTCAACAATAAATTGTTGCTCAGTATCTGACTACTTGTATTGCCTCATCATGACTGATTAAACATTTGCTTTGCTTTCAGTAGAAATGTAATGCATTGCAATGCACTGTAGAATTGAATCGGATCGAATCGAATCGAATCGAATCGCTACCTCCCGAATCGTGATCGAATCGGATCGTGAGGGCAGTGCCGATCCACACCACAATGAAACATGTGTCTCAGTGTGTCACAGTGGGCTGTTAGGCCTACTGGAAAACTACTAGCAGCAGACTTGGTGATACCATTGCTTGACACTGGCACCTGCCAACTGGCCAAATGCTGGTAAAACTTGGCTGTGGCTGGTAATACTTTTAGTGTCACTAGCCAAATTGGCTGGCAGCTTATTTCTTGGTATGACATACCCATCATAGTAGCCTATATGCTGTTATTTGCCCCTTGTGTATCAATTGTTTGTATTTCAGTTCAAGAAAAAAGCTCAGCAACTCAGTTTGTATTTGCTATTTGATCTTTTATACTTTCATGTAGAAAGCTCTACACTCATCATGCTTTAGCACCTCATCTTCTGAGGTTAGACGTACACCATCATGATAAAAATGTACATAATATAAAATCTTAAAAGAGTTAATGTCAAGCCCTGGGTGACACAGTATGAGCTCAGCCAACACAGTTCGATTCCATCAGGTCATTGATGAAAACTGATCAATTCAAACATTGTGACCCAGATTGCAACTCATCCTGAAATTTTTATCATTATCCATCTGTGATAGTGTTAATTTCGTCAACCACGACGATGACGAAAATATTTCGTCAACGCCCCTTTTTCCCTTGACGATGACGAGACGATGACGAACTAAAAATTGCCTCAAGCAAATCAAAATATGACGAAAAAAAAAATAAAAAAAAAATTCGTCAAGCAGACTAAGACGAGACGAAATTTACAAGCCATGGACGAATGGACATTAAAAATATATAATTATTCATAAATAATTTGTAATTTGTAATTGTAATATAGGCCTAGTGTCTTGAACTTCATAGGTGATTGCGCGCTCACGCTGTGTCGCCTCGCTTGTATCTGCTGGCAGCCAATGCATGGCGCGGCTCAGGCAGTAGTTCTGTAGCCTAGTAGTTCAGTGAGTCCATTTAAGTTGAGTTTAGGTCCTAAAACATTCCCAGAGAAAGAGAAAAAATAGCCGACGTTGAGGGAAGTGTTCATTTTGAAACATGTTCAACAACCCTCTTATCCATGAGGAAGACATGTGTTTCTGCAGTAGGTAATGACAGTCGCGCCAATCCTCCTCTGATAGGCTACTGTCATTCTAAACCTCCTCGAGCTTCCACTATTCTCCTTTTCACTTAGGCTGTCTTAGCCCGGCGTTCGTTGTCTGTTCTTTTTTAATAATGTTTGCTATATTTGTTGTTTAACCATATCAGTAGGCGGCAAGCAAATCATGAAGGTCGGATTTGTGAATGTATTTAAATCAGTCACCGCGGGAGCGCGCGCCAGCAGGGGGAAAGTTGGCCTGTCTAATGTAACAGAGGCACGGCTACTGTAGCCTAGAAAAGAATCAATGGATGGGCGATCGCTAAGGAGTTTTAAACTGTTGAGATTTGAAACTTGTTCTCGTCGAGAGCAACGCTAAAAGACCCAAGGAAGTCGACAGCATTTCCGTGCGTCTTCAGCGTCTTCCTAAGTTCCAAAAACTCTTTCCAGGTCATGCTTATCGAGCCTCGACATCCCGACAAACAAAACAGCATTAGTGTTTAAATATTTGTATGTGCATGTCCTTTCTATCGTCCAGTCTGCATACCCCTCCTGCCTAACTATTTTTCCTGGGACTTTTGCAGGGCATACGAAGCGTGCTCGCGCAATCTATTTAAGCCTATTCCACACATGCCGCACGAGTCATTATCGTTCTCTGCTCGCATTGCCAATTGAAAACAAAAACCGCTAACTTGCATAGTCTAACATCAGCAGTATTTTATCTGACTCGTGGTCATCGGGAAGCCACTATCAGGGAGACTTCTTGAACTTCATGCAGACTTGGGATGTCTGGTCTTCCCACTGCCGGCATTGGCAATCTGCAGGTTTTAAGTCCCGCGGTCAGGTGAAGAAGAGCATGTGGCTTCCTCCTTGATCAAACTCAAAATGAAATATAATATGCAGCAGCTTCTAATGCACGCGAGAGAGAGAGAGAGAGAGAGAGAGAGAGAGAGAGAGAGAGAGAGAGAGAGAGAGAGAGAGAGAGAGAGAGAGCGCAGCCTGCACCTGGATGTGTGTGTGTGTGTGTGTGTGTGTGTGTGTGTGTGTGTGTGTGTGTGTGTGTGTGTGTGTGTGTGTGTGTGTGTGTGGTGTGTGTGTGTGTGCGTGTGTGTGTGTGTGTGTGTGTGTGTGTGTGTGATGCTCTTTTGCTCTATGATGTTGAAATTACTGATTTGGGTTTTGGTGGAAAATGACCAAGTAACAAGGTGAATATTTGCTGCAATAGGCAATATTAGTAATACTTTGTGAAATAACAATAGCCATTGTAGGTTATTTATTTTACACAATATTGACTAAAATGACTAACAATTTAAATGTTGACTAAAATTCGAAATGTTGACTAAAATGACTAAAATGACTAAAATTTTACTATGACTAAAATTGATTTTCGTCATTTTGACTAAGACTAAGACTAAATTGGGAAGGCAATGACTAAAATATGACTAAGACTAAAATTGATTTTCGTCATTGTGACTAAGACTAAGACTAAATCAAAAAAAGCTGACGAAATTAACACTGATCTGTGATGGTGTGTGACACTGACCACCATTGCCTTTGGGCATAGCCCTTAATTTCCTTTAGGGTCAAAGAAGTAACTCGTCTCATCTAGTCTCGCCTTGCCTCGCCTCGCCTCGTCTTCTCTTCTCTTCTCTTCTCTTCTCTTCTCTTCTCTTCTCTTCTCTTCTCTTCTCTTCTCTTCTCTTCGCTTTTCTTTTCTTTTCTTTTCTTTTCTACTGAACTCTACTTGAACGTTCTCTACTTTACTCTACTCTACTTTACTCTACTCTACTCTACTCTACTCTTCTCTACTCTACTCTACTAAGTGAGCAAAACCAACCAGTGAATGTAAAAAAAAACCCGATCATACGCTTGGTTTCACAAGATAATAAAACAATAGGTTACGACTGTAACCCCAGTTCTCTGAGGGAGATGAGTCAGACATGTATCCCATAGGTGAGATGATGAATAATTTGACCGAAAGAGAACGATAGGTTAAGTAACCCCGGTTCTCTGAGGGACATGAGGGGGACATGGGACCATAAGACCAGAGACTCCCCTATCGGGATACATCTCTTGGTAAGATGGAGAACTATTCAACCGAAAGAGAACTTGAAATAAATAAAAAAGACCAACCTTGCCGATGGTCTCGATGCCTCGTATGAAGCAGATGTAGACCACAAGCCATGCGGTGCCCAGGCACAGTATGATCCACCAGTGGAGCGAGCCGTTGACCTCGACGGCGGGCGAGATGTTCAGGGTCTCACGGTACCAGAAGTAGTTCACAGGCGTGCTCTTCACACATTCTTCGACATACCCTTTAATGAAAACACAGAAAGAATATTTACTTATATGCATTGCAAGGACGTAGCACCAAATGCTGGCACCCAGGAGAGGAACTATGAGGGGGCAAGCAGGGCATTTGGCCCCTGGGCCCAGGGCCCTCCTGTATTGGTAGTGGGGGCCCTATTGTAACCTTGGGAGGTTGTATGGGGCCCCCATCAGTGTCTTGCCCTGGGGCCCTGTGTGCAATTGTTCCGCCAATGCTGGGGCCGTATGTACAATGCTCCCCAATCACACACATTTTCGTGTACATATTCTGTAGCCCAATAATGCAGTCTTTCTCAACAGGGGTGCCATGGGCCCCCCTCAGGAGTGCCGCGGAAACGTGACTGATAAATAAATTATGTACTATAATACATATTTGTCTAAATTGATAAGTTAATGCTAGTCAGTGGAATCTTTCATCTGCCATTTACGCACAATAAAGTAAATATAGGTCAGCTGCAACTTTGAACGTAGGTCGTGTGACGTCTCCAAAATGTGTTACTTTTCTAAGCTTTTATGGTATAGGATGCGATGCCATGTTACGGCTTTTTGGTTTGGGGTGCCTTGAAATTGTTCATGAATTGAAAGGGTGCCTCGCCTAAAGAAAGGTTGAGAAACACTGCAATAATGCATGGCGTACCACCAGTGGCACACTGTAATAGTCATTGAAAAGTTAACTATATAGTACTACAGTACTATGACCTGACACAGGGCCTTTAGTAATGCACCATGACTTGGTCATTGCCATTCTGGTAAAAAGCACATTGATAACGCTGTGTCTTAACGGGTTAAATAAACACAAAAAGTGTACTCATGTTTTTAAGCAAGGACGTAGCACCAAATGATTGACCCCAAGCACAACCAGTTCCCCACCCATACATGTAGGCCTACATATATCAGACTCTATGTGGCCCCCCACATACATGTGTGGCAGGGCCGGAACTTAAATATTTTCCCCACCAGTCACGGTGGCAGGTAGATGTCAAAATCAACCACTCACTGTTTTTACCAGTAAAAGTGACTGGTGGGTTGAAAAATGTACCAGTCACCACTGAAATTTACCCTTCATTGGCAGGTGGACGGGTGCTTCTTTCCATCCTTGATGTGTGTCCCTGATGGCCACTGTACCACCTATTACGCCTCTGCCCCTGTGGATATGATGTGTATGTGGAGATGATACGGGAGTCATGATAAAATCCCACCACCTGGGAAACTCCCATTGTCATTGTGACACACAGTTTTCCACAGCACAGTGCTCACATCCAGGCCGAATTAAGATGGCCTGGGGCCCCCAGGCTACTGGTTGCTGTGGGGCCCCCACAAGGCAAATATTGCGACAAATTTACATCGACAGTGTCATAATTGCGAGCTAGGTATTAAGGATAACATGTCCATCAACTTAACTGAACACAACAGATAGTTTTTTCAACATTTCACCTTGTCACAATTCTGCAATTTTTCACTTTTGGTCAATCAGGGCCCCTGGGCTGCAGCCATATCTAGCCTGTGCATTAATCCGGCCCTGCTCACGGCACACAATTTTTTATGTTCTTTCAATCCAAAGTTATATAACTTTAAGCGGCCGCTGTTTCAAGTGAAAAAATAGCGCTTTCCAACCATTTTTTTTTACCTCGTCATTTTGTTTTCGAACAGACAGCGATCTCCTTAACCTAGACCTACAGACATGTGTTAGGGTTTGTTCAAAAGCTGAGATTCTTAGCTTTTTACAGGTTTTTACGGCACGTGTTTATGTTCTTTAAATCCAAAGTTATTTAACTTTAAGCGGTCGCCACTTCAAGTAAACAATGGCGTTGTTCTCCAGCCGGATAGAGAGGAAATCTTTTTTGTCATGGCTGTGTTCTTTGTTCCCTCGAATAAACCACAGTTGTCTTTTTCATTCGAAATTTTCATTTTTACATTTAATTTGATAACAGCAAATTCGCCATCCCTCTGCAGGTTCGTATATGAAGATATGTGCAATGAAAAGGGCTACTTTAGTGTGCCCTATTTTGCATGGTGGTAAAAAAACCGACTTCTCACAAGGAGGAGGCGTGGAGCTTTGGAAATAGCATGATAGGCTAATAAATAATAGCCTAATAGGCTAATAATATAACTCCTTGGCCAAGGACTGGAGTTAGGCTACTTTAAAGAACATGATAATTGCTTGAGCAAATTTTCTCTGTCTACTGTAAAAACTGCCGACAGAAAAGCGATGTTGATTTTTAAAGTGCGTGGGTGGGGATAGGTGTTTGCACATGCCGGTAAATTCTAACACGGGCAACATGTAGCCTAGTGGAACTCAGCTCCGCACGCCTCGAACCACGTCTTTCGCGATTCTATAATCGCCCCTGTTTGAGCCCTGTTTGAGCTGATGATGGGTGTGTATGGGTGGAGTAAATGCAAAAAGAAAACGAAACCACGCCCCAGCAGTGCGCAGCCCCGTTCTAACAGGGCTAGTCGAAAAGGGGCTAATGCCACCCGTGCAAGGGAGCAGCCCAAAACAACACCCCAAGGGAAGAGTGCGGTGTGGCGGGACGGTACCAAGATCAGGACTGGTCGATTACCCTCCACCAAGCTGCGAGTTGGGAGTTGAATCGATAACCTGTGGGCTACAAGTCTCACGCCCTAACCGTCCGTTGATGTTGAGAGGTAACTTTTTCTCCTTTCTCTCCTGGCCCCTCTCCTTCCCCTCTTTCCTCTGTCTTATCTTCCTCCCTCTTCCTTCTCCTCTTCACTTCTTTCTTTTTTCCTTGTGCTTTCAGGTTTCGCTGACAGCCTTGGCTGGGCCTTTGACAAAACCATTTGAATGGGCCTCCATGACGACACATACAGCGCACATGTAAAGGGGGCCCATTTTGTGACCCCTGGCCCCCTTTCTCCTTGGGCCCTGGACATCAGACATGTTTCTCCAACCTGGGGTCCGTTTCTCGATTCTTGTTGTTGCTAACCATCTTTAGACCGTCTTAAGACGTCTTACCATTCCCTTGGATTTAGTGGTGAGCGTCGCTGTCGAGAGAGAGTTTAGTCGCTCTTATGAAGGACATTGCTACCGTCGTTAGCAAAGACGCTTTCAAGATACGGACCCCTGGTCGGCAGGGTTGCCAGATGAGGCTGATGATTTCCAGCCCAAAAAATGCTGAAAACCCGCCCAGAAGCACAAAATCCCGCCCAATTCTATTGATTTCTATGGCAAAAATTGGGCGTTTTTTTCTGGTAAATGCCATTTTTTCCCATAAAAGGCCATCCTAAACAGCCCAATTGGGCGGGAAACAGCCAACTCTGGCAACACTGCTGGTCTGCTGCCCTGTCCTGCCCCCTCCTGCCCCCTGGCTCCTCCTCCCTCCTCCTCCCTCTCTGTTCTGCACTCATGCAGGCTTACTCCTGTGACGGAGGTAAATTATTCTGAGGGTAGTTGAATTTACTAGCAGCCGTCACATTTCCTTGTTTCGTTTTGTAGGCATGGTTTCTTTTTGCTGTATCAGAGAAGCATTTTTTTATGTAGGCTAAGATTCCTCCTTTCAAGAATGAGAGAGAGAGAGAGAGAGAGAGAGAGAGAGAGAGAGAGAGAGAGAGAGAGAGAGAGAGAGAGAGAGAGAGAGAAAGAGAGAGAGAGAGAGATGGAGGGATGGAGAGAGAGAGAGAGAGAGAGAGAGAGAGAGAAGAAACGAAGGAAAAAGAGAAAAGGTCAGACAAAAAAAGTCGTTAAACTGGCCTCATTTTCCTCTTGTGGATGATCATCACAGCACAAGGAATGTGTGTGCGTGTGCGTGTGTATGTGTGTGTGTGTGTCTGTGTGTGTGCACAGATTGTGTAATATGGTCATTTTAAACCTAGCAAGCTCTTTTAGGAACTAGCTTACAAAAGACGACATGAACAAGCGCACAGGAACGCAAAGGAAGCAAACACAGCCTACGGTACTTAGAACACACAACAAATAAACAGACAATACAGAACAGAGATTACAGCCTGTGTGACTACACATAGTAAGCAGACACATTCTTCTTAGACCACACCACAAGCAGACTACACAGAACACAGAGTCTGCAGACACAGCCTTCTTAGACCGCACAGCAGACTACACAGAACACAGAGTCTGCAGACACAGCCTTCTTAGACCGCACAGCAGACTACACAGAACACAGAGTCTGCAGATACAGCCTTCTTAGACCACACCGCAAACAGAGAGAAAACACAGAACACAGAGTCTGCAGACACAGCCTTCTTAGACCACAACGCAAACAGACAGACTACACAGAACACAGAGTCTGCAGATACAGCCTTCTTAGACCATACACAGACTACACAGAACACAGAGTAGGCAGACACATCCTTCTTAGACGACACCACAAACAGACTACACAGAACACAGAGTCTGCAGATACAGCCTTCTTAGACCACACCGCAAACAGACAGACTACACAGAACACAGAGTAGACAGATACAGCCTTCTTAGACCACAGCACAAGCAGACTTCACAGAGCACAGAGTAGCCAGACACAGCCTTCTTAAACCACACCACAAGCAGACTACACAGAACACAGAGTACTGTAGCCAGACACAACCTTCTTAAACCACACCACAAGCAGACTACACAGAACACAGAGTAGGCAGACACAGCCTTCTTAGACCACAACGCAAACAGACTACACAGAACACAGAGTCTGCAGATACAGCCTTCTTAGACCACACCGCAAGCAGACTACACAGAACACAGAGTAGGCAGACACATCCTTCTTAGACCACACCGCAAGCAGACTACACAGAACACAGAGTAGGCAGACACATTCTTCTTAGACCACACCGCAAGCAGACTACACAGAACACAGAGTAGGCAGACACATCCTTCTTAGACGACACCACAAACAGACTACACAGAACACAGAGTAGACAGATACAGCCTTCTTAGACGACACAGCAGACTACACAGAACACAGAGTCTGCAGACACAGCCTTCTTAGACCACAACGCAAACAGACAGACTACACAGAACACAGAGTAGACAGATACAGCCTTCTTAGACCACAACGCAAACAGACAGACTACACAGAACACAGTCTGCAGATACAGCCTTCTTAGACCACACCGCAAACAGACAGACTACACAGAACACAGAGTGTGCAGATACAGCCTTCTTAGACCACACCACAAGCAGACTACACAGAACACAGAGTAGGCAGACACAGCCTTCTTAGACCACAACGCAAACAGACAGAGACTACACAGAACACAATAATGCAACCCTGACTTCTCTTATGTGCTCATAATCCTGGGTTTAGTAATATTGCAATGATTAGAAAAATGTGGTATGAGGCAACCTGACTTCAAATATTACATCCAATGTCATGTTTTGGTTTTTTTTTGTACTGCACAACACTTATTCAAAGAGGGATTTTATGTACGGTAAAGGGAGCTTGAATCATGGTCAAATTTCTAGATCCCTTCGTCTCCTCCAAGGGTAGCAGATAAGGAACTTGCAGAGTAGTGGCTGGACAGGTTTAGGGGATGTTGTCTATATAGGGCACTTCATTGTCCATCCTGGAACTTGCACACCGGCCGGTGGATGGACAGGTTTGAGGGGATGTTGCCTATGATAGAACAGCTTGATTTTAAACTAGTTTTGGGTTGTTTGCATAAAGCCATGCTGTCTATTTGCACAGTGTATTTCATACACAGAGGCAGCTCAGTGTGCTTTAGAAAAAATAAGATGAGAATACAGCAGATGAAAATAAGATAAAAGTGAAAAGGATAAAGGTAGCAAAATAAAAGTTGTAAAGTAAAAAAAAATAAAAAATCCACAACGAAAGGTTAAAATGATTATAATAAAGCACCTTCTGCTGTGTCTTTAAACTTAGTGTCCTTAAAGTCATTCGAGGGCCCACTTCAAATTCCTCCTAGGGCCGTTAAAGTCCCCCAAGGGCCCTCGAGACATAGGTTCAACACCCCTGTATTACAGCGCTGTACACGACACGCCGTAACGTACTGTGTCGGTCAGCCCGTCGGCCATTTCTCTTTTGTAAACAGCTCTCAGCTTTTTGAGGTGTGTTCACACAACAGGTCATATGTTGACTTTGGACATATCGATTTGTTGGCACTGTTTCAACTTCATATAATGTTTAACGATAATGTTCCATTAATTCCATTATCGTTTAAATGATTAATAAACTCATAACTGAACGAGGCAATTCTGAATTCCCTCAGCCACCCTCCATAGGCTACAACCATATTAAAGGGGTATGCCACTATTTTTGGGCTTAATACAGTTAAAATCGTTAGCTGGGCTTTGTAAAGGTGGTAAAGTGTCTTATTTTTCATGTTAAGCGTTGTCTTGCTTTAAGACAAGTTAAAAGAGGGAGCATGTCGCTAAGCTAGTGAAAGTCAATGGATCCGTGTAGCATGCTACAATGCTACACGGATCCATTGACTTTCACTAGCTTAGCGACATATTCCCTCTTTCAACTTCAAGCAAGACAACGGCTAACATGAAAAATAAGACACTTAACCACCTTTATAAACCCCAGCCAATGATTTTAACTGTATTAAGCCCCAAAATAGTGGCATACCCCTTTAAGCATTCTGAAAGACCAGAGTGTCCCTCTTTAGTGTCCCTCTTTAGCGGGACCCAGACACACTGATTATGCCAGTTTTTTACTTTTAGAACGGCACTGAACTCACCATACCACCGTGCAAATGTGCCACAGTGGATCTTGTGCACATGTATGAGTGTGTGTTGCACATTTGTGAGTGTGTGTGAATGTGGCAGAGAACGAATTTAAATTCATGTATATTAGCATGTATATTAGCATGTGTGTGTGTGTGTGTGTGTGTGTGTGTGTGTGTGTGTGTGTGTGTGTGTGTGTGTGTGTGTGTGTGTGTGTGTGTGTGTGTGTGTGTGTGTGTGTGTGTGTGTGTGTGTGTGTGTGTGTGTGTGTGTGCGTGCGTGTGTGCGTGAGAGAGAGAGAGAGAGAGAGATAGAGAGAGATTATTGTCAATGTCTTATTCATAGAGATGCACCGGATCCTGATTTTTAGGATCCTGCCGGATACCGGATCCACTGCTTAAGATCCTGCCGGATCCGGAACCGGATACCGGATCCTACGAATGGGTTGAAACACATAGCCTACTCACACACTTGGGCCCTTTTTATCACGTTGGCTCAAACTATTTTGACTGAAAAGCCTCGGCTACCGGATCCTGTATCCTGGGAAAAACCCTATTATCCTGCCGGATCCGGAACCGGATCTTGGATCCGGTGCATCTCTAGTTATTTATATGTTTTAGTTTAACTGCACATTGGAGACTGGTCAAACGCAATTTCAAACTTCTGTGCTAACCCTGTTACATAGATATTTGACAATAAAGTACACTTGACTTGACTTGACTTGACTTGACTTGACATGAACTTGGTCTTACCTGTGAGGTTGGCGTTTAGGGGGCACTGGCTCCATGGCAGAGGGTTCTGGAAGGAGTGGAAGAAGTACCAGAGGATCCA
>NC_085876.1:46073648-46178648 GCF_034702125.1 Engraulis encrasicolus
AACATGCACTGTGACTACAGAAGCAGATCATGATACTCTCCATAGGATTTCATTCAAAACTCACACCCATCTATTTTAGCCAGGTGCAGACTCAAAATGTACAATTTCAATGTACTGAAAGGTTGAAACACACACCGATGACCTTCCTTTTAATCCCTTTTCATTTCGAAATGAAAAAATGAATGTAGTTGTTGCCAAAGGTGGTTCTACAAAGTATTAAGCAAAGGCTGTGAATACTTTTGTAAAAAAGATTTCTTTGCTTTTTATTTTTTATAAATTCTCAAAACTGTCAAGACAACTTGTTTTTCACACGGTCATAATGGAATAATTTGTGTAGGATATTGACAACAGAGATTCATTTGTTGCATTTGGAATAAGGCAGTAAGATAATAAAATGTGAAAAAAGTGAAGCGCTGTGAATTGACCAGAAATTAGCTTTAAATGCTTTAATAATAAAGCATATGAAAACAGTAAGCATGATGTCCTGAACATTTAAAGACTCTTACACTATGACACAATAAATTAGAGGTGATGGATGAGATAAAGATTTCTTTATTTACTTCAAACATAAAAAAGCAATATACATTCACACATTTTATTTGTGTTTTTCACAGAGCTATCTAAAATCTTTGAATACTTACTATGAAAGGCATGTTAATTAAGGCCTACTGATTTGGTCTTTTATTTTTTTACTTTCATAAATATTAATAAATATTTTACTATTACAAAATGATTTATCCGTGTGCATGTATTACAAAGGCAGAGACCATTCTTATTTTACATTTCACATTTCACATTCAGTATAACGCGCATAATAAGTGCATTCTGAATAAAAGTGCATTCTGGCATCACTTACGCCAATGTCAGAAGAAAAAGAAAAAAAAAACAACACTTCATTTTTAAAGTCCACTAAAAATGGATAATGCATAATGCAATCTCCACCATAACGATGATGAAGATGAACATTAGTAGGATGTCATTATTTGGGCACTAAATCATTGGGCAACATCATTTTTTTTATCATCCTACAGTAGCTTACAGTAGCAGCAACAACAGCTGGTAACCTTTCACAACAATTCCAAATGAAAGACAGCAGGGAGCCAATCACTGGTTGCCTGGCAACAAAGTTTGCCAGTTACACCAGAGACATTCTAAAGAGAACCAGGCTGATTTCTAATACTTGTGCTCCAAATGCTTATTCCACTACTTGAGCTTGTAGCCTCATGTTTTGCTGATGCCCCGCCTCCGTAGAGAAAACAATTAAGGTTCCCCGCTGTCAACCTGGCCCGTGGGCGTAGATTTAGGTAGGGACGGTCGTGACATGTCACAACCAATATTCAAGGGATATAAAATAGTTCCTACCAATATATTAATAAAAAAAAAAAAAGAAAAAGAAATAAATGAACAAAAATCTACATTGATTAGTTTAATATTTCAGTAGGGCCTATACTACGCAGTGGTAGCATTAATTTTAAAAACATTATAAATACCTGTTATTGTGCTTGGTAGTAAGTTTAAGGTCCTACCAAAGCTTACAGCAAACCTATGCCCTTGACCTGGCCACAACAACTTTTGGGGGACTATTCTTCATTTACTTTCCAATTTTCAAATCAGAAAATGACTTTACAATTGAGCTTTTGCAAGATATTGAAATATAAGGCTGTTTTCAGTGATGCCATCATGACATCAAGGCCACAAGCACAAGTGGAGGACGCATATTGGAACACACTCCCTATGTAGAAAGTCTTTGATTGCACCCGCCCTAGGTTGGTCCAACTGGGATTAACAATAAACACACACAGTAAAAAAAAAATGCAGTGTATGCAGTGTTAATTCAACACTTTGAGAGTACATGTAGAGAGCAGAGTGAGGGTCAGAGCCACTCCGAAGTAAAGTTAAAAGTCTTTTTCTAAGTAGGGCATTAACCGACGCATTTCGGTCGCGTGCAACCTTCTTCAGGGCTAATACTCGGGACCAAATACACAGAATATGTTACATCGACTCTCTCAGGGTTGAATTAACACTGCATTTTTATGGTGGACCACTGATTCAACCAATACCCAAAATGAAAAAAACAACCTCTAAAAGTAACCCCACTGTAGTGTCACATTTTCAAGGGGTAAGCCACTATTTTGACTCTCACTAGCTTAGGTACTTACTCCCTCCTTAAAACAAGACAACGCTTAACATGAAAAATAAGACACTTTGCCACCTTTATAAACCCAGGGCAATGATTTCAATCGTATTACAATAAGCCCCAAAATAGTGGCATACCCCTTGAAGGCTTTTAACATCAGTGTCCTCCGCTGCAACGGATCCGTATGTATTTATAAAGCGCCACCACCGGAACAGCCAAACTAGGCACCCCAGCCAGTATGAAGATAATGACGTAAATCCATCCAGGATACGTTAGTCTGGCCAATTTCGGGAAGTCTACCTGTAGGAGAAAGACATACGTAGCAATCATCAACATTTTACAGTGACTGCTGTTGTTGATAAAAAATGTTTTAAAAACACGGTGACACAAGTGACATTCCCACTGTCCAGTTTTGAAACCAGAGTTTACAGTGTATATCATTGTTTCCCAATCCTGGATAAAATACTTGAACTTCCCTACAAGAATGTTATCCCGCTGCACAAAGGTGAAATGTACAGGGTCAAGACACTGGTGTTTTCTGCAGACCACTTTTTCACAATACGTGTGTGCTCCTACTAGAGATGCAACGGATCCTGATTTTTAGGATCCTGCCGAATACCGGATCCACTGCTTAAGATCCGGCCACCAATCCTGGGGGTCCCTCACATGGAATTACGGCTCACACACAATGGGTACGCTTCCGATGGCCTCACAATGGGGCACCTAAGTCTCCACCCCTTCCGGGCGGCTTATGGGGCTGGGAACGCAAACACTTTTGACTGGGCTGCAATGGACTGATCAAAGCTATTTTCCGACCCACCTCGCATTTCCCCGTCGATCACACATATGCTGTGCCTCAGAATTAATAACAACCAATGGTGTGCTTGTTGACTTCACTTGGCAAGCGATTTTTGAGTTGTGTGTGTGCAAAAATATGTAATTATTTGGACTACACAACAGACGTCGCATGTCCGACGTGCAGCCACTTAAGCCACGGTGCAGCGGTAGGGTTGGCTGTGCCTCGGTTCACGTCAGATATGCGAGGCGCACGTGTAGTCTCCAACACAGTTTTGCACAAAAGCTAAAATAAGGTTTCTTGCGTGCCGAAAATGAGTGGTCTTACGACGCAAATCCAAACCTTTCAAATTCACTGTCATCATATGTGAAATCCGGAGCACATGCCAAACGGGATGAGGATTTAGCTTGACTCGCTCCATTAACTCGCATGCAAAATTTTGAGAGCTCCAGCCCCATGGATCGGAAGTAGAAGGGCGTGACTTAGGTGCCCCATACCATCCCACTTCTGACACCATTTGTAGCGAAGGGGAGTAGAGTTGCCCAGCTGGGACTCGAACCCAGACCTTCTGGGGTAGTAAACTGGGGCTCTGACCGCTACACCAAAGAGCCAGGCTCGTTGGCGTGACAGTCAGAACACACCCACAACCCTAGTGATGGTCACTCCATCACAATAAACAAAAAAAACCATTTATAGTACTTACATAGCTGGGGTCCCATACAGCGTAGGTGAGCTCTTTTGTCACCTGGGAGACGAAGTAGGCTATGAATATGGCCAGCACCAGCAGGGGACTGATGAACCTCCAGGTAGCCTGCCAGAAGATGTTGGGCTTGTGGCCGATCATGAACTCCATGTCCGCGTTAAACCTGATGGTCAGAGAATGAAAACAACATATTCAATTTATATAATAATAAAGTGCTAAGAATCAGGGGGTTTGTGGCCGATCATGAACACAGGTCCTCGTTGAACCTGATAGAGTGACAACAAGAAAATAATAATGTTCAATTTACTATATGATATAGCGCTAACCATCCGGGGGCTTGTGGCCGATCATTAACTCCATGTCCCCGTTAAACCTGATGGTCAGAGAATGAAAACAACATATTCAATTTATATAATAATAAAGTGCTAACCATCAGGGGGCCGATCATGAACTCCATGTCCGCATTAAACCTGATAGAGTGACAACCAGAGAATAACAACACATTCAATGTATATAATAACTACTAGCGCTAACCATCCGGGGGCTTGTGGCCGATCATGAACTCCATGTCCGTGTTAAACCTGATAGAGTGACAACCAGAGAATAACAACACATTCAATCAGTGGTGTAGTCTACATAGAACTCGGGTATACGGAGTATACCCACTTCTAAATTCCAGGGATTTCAGTATACCCACTTAAAATTGATTGATCCATTGTTTTGAATAGCACAAATATATGCAGTATACCCATTTCAAAAAATGCTGAAATATACAGTATACCCACCATAAAAAAGTAGACTACACCACTGCATTCAATGTATATAATAACTAGCGCTAACCATCCGGGGGCTTGTGGGCGATTATGAATTCTAAGCAGCAACGGTTCTACCTATTTGGTGGCCCTAGGCAAAACATAGACTGGGGACCCCTTTTCAATTACTTTCGCTGGTATTTACTATGGTGGGGTGGACTGTCGGGGGCCCACTACATTTGGGAAATTTGGTGGGGCCCTAGGTAACTGCCTAGTCTGCTACTCTTCCTCTTCATTAAAGGCCAACTTCCGATAAAACTCAGTTTTACTCACTCCTTTCGAAGATCGGACGGTCACCCTAAGTTAAACTCACTTGCAAGGCTCTCATAGCGGTGCGTCAACTCTCCTGGCTGTGTTTCCCGGTGTTTCCCAATTTACATAAATAATGCAGAGAAACGAGCGAATCACGAAAGCCTTTCTGTGTTTCGTCACGTCGAAAGAAGGCGTTGCCCACAAAGGTTTATATCGACCCATTTATCTAAAAACATGTCGAGTAATTTTTTTCTGCTTGTTTTCAAAACAAGCAACGTCTGGTGGCCCAAAACATAGCTTAGCTTAGCTATCAGCTGGTTGCTACTCTCAGGTACACACACAGCACAAAGCCTCATACATAAAGCCTGCTCACTCCGGTTGCTCCGTGCCTGCAGCTCGCCTAGGGGTCGCTGTCAAAAGAGCACAGCCCTGAATGGAGCCTGCACGCCTCCGTTGGCGCCCCTATAGTGCAGTACCACCCGGGGAAGTGGCGACTCTGTTTCCCATTACATTCTCTCCAAGAACTGGAGGACTGAGCCAATCAGAGACGCGTTTCTTTGAGAGCAGGAGGAGTGAGCCAATCAGAGACGCATTTCCACGAGAAACACGGAACACTCTCTCGTTTCTCCACAAGCCACCTTGCCAGCTTGCAAAAACGTCTTGAAACAAAGCAACCAGAACGTTTTTTAAAACAGGACCAACGCGTAACACATTCAATAACAATTGGGAACACGGCAATATTAATTAAATGACGTTGAGAGGCCATCTTTAAAAAAAGCTTTTCATTAAATGTAGCTAGTTCATATTTGAACAGTTAAAAGTGGCCATGATGTTTCGGCCAAACATAGGCCTTTATCAGGGCTTTAAAAGGGCTACACCTTTGTTTAAGGTACAAGGACAGTCAGCTAATGTCAACAAGGTTGTAAATCTACAGTGCCCTCCATAATTATTGGCACCCCTGGTTGAGATGTGTTTTTTAGCTTCCAATTATTTTATTTTTTTTCTAAATAATATGGGACCTTAATGGAAAAAAAGAGAAAAATCCAACCTTCAATACAAGTGCATTTATTCAGTGGGGAAAAAATCCCACATAAAGAAATAATTATTTGACATCAAATAATGTGTGTCACAATTATTAGCACCCCTGGTGTTAATATTTTGTACAACCCCCTTTTGCCAACAAAACAGCACCTAATCTTCTCCTATAATGTTTCACAAGATGGGAAAAGACAGAAAGAGGGATTTTCAGCCATTCCTCTTTGCAGAATCTCTCTAAATCATCCAGAGACCTGGGTCCTCTCCTCTGTACTCTCCTCTTCAGCTCACCCCACAGGTTCTCAATGGGGTTGAGGTCAGGGGACTGAGATGGCCATGGGAGGAGCTTGATTTTGTGTCTGGTGAACCATTTCTGTGTAGATTTGGCCATATGTTTAGGGTCATTGTCTTGCTGAAAGACCCAGTGACGACCCAGCTTCAGCTTTCGGGCAGAGGGCAACAGATTTTGATTTAAAATGTCCTGGTATTTCAAAGCATTCATGATGCCATGCACCCTAACAAGGTTCCCAGGGCCTTTGGAAGCGAAACAGCCCCACAGCATCACTGACCCACCCCCATACTTCACAGTGGGTATGAGGTGCTTTTCAGCATGCGCATCTTTCGTGGTACGCCAGACCCACTTAGAGTGTTTGTTGCCAAAAAGCTCAATCTTGGTCTCATCTGACCAAAGCACACGGTCCCAGTTGAAACCCCAATACCGCTTGGCGAACTCCAGACGCTTGCGTTTATGATTGTGAGTGAGGAAAGGTTTTCTCCGTGCATGCCTCCCAAACAGCTTGTTGGCGTGTAGACAGCGCCTGATGGTTGATTTGGAGACTTTGTGACCCCAGGATGCTACCATTTGTTGTAATTCTGTAACAGTGAGCTTTGGAGATCTTTTGATTTCTCTTACCATCCTCCTCACTGTGCGTGGTGGCAAAATAAACTTGGGTCCTCGTCCAGGCTTGTTTACCACTGTTCCAGTTGTTTTGAACTTCTTAATTATTCCTCTCACAGTGGATATGGGCAGCTGCAGTTGAGTGGCAATCTTTTTGTAGCCTCTGCCTGACCTGTGAAGGTCGACGCACATCTGCCTCACTTGTATGCTGTGTTCCTTTGTCTTTCCCATGTTTAAGAGTGGATAAGAGAAATGGCCTCGGTGTCACGTCATATTTATACACCAGGGAAACAGGAAGTGATGAATTACTAATTAAATGTTCCTACATACTCTGGTAAACTTTGTAAACTACTGTAGAAATTACAGAAATGCTTCAATTATATTTATTTCCTGGGAATTGTTAAGGGTGCCAATAATTGTGGAACAGGTGATTTAATGAAAAAGAATTATTTTTTAGTCAGGGATTTATTTTCTTTTCTTACAATTCATTTGAGTTGAAGGCTACATTTTCCTACAATTTTCAGTGTGACAGTATTCTTCTGCAATAAACACTGAATTTATTTTAAGGCTTTTAACACATCTCAACCAGGGGTGCCAATAATTATGGAGGGCACTGTATATCATTTATGGTTGTAAAAACAAAATGATCACCAAGTGTGTCAGCAAGAAGTTTTGTGATAATCTAGTAATGTTGGGCCTTTCTGGACATTCTACAGGTGGATATTGCGTATGCAAATGGTATGGCGTCAGGGGTGAAAGTAGTTTACGTCTCTTACCGGTGCTCCCCACCGACCACCCGCAAACAAACAATATGAACATAATGTGCACTACAGATCTATAGTGCTGCATGACTACTTCGCCTGTCTCATCATAGGAGGACACTTGTCTCAAATGGCAGTGTGCTTTGTAGTATGTGTTTTCTACATAAATAGCAGACTTAATACAATACAATACAATACAGTACAATATCTTTTATTTGTCATTGTGACAAGCACAACGAAATTGTGCATTCCTTGTTAAAGCAAAAATAAATAAAAAAAATAAAAAAATAAAAAATGTAATAAAAAGAATGGTATACTTTTCTCAAATGTGAGTTTTTGGGCAGCATTAAACCTATTCTCTTACCAGTACGGTGCACCAGCTGTGAATTGTATACCGGTGCTATGAACTTGTGCGCACCCGTCTACTTTCACCCCTGTATGCCGTATACACTGTCTATACAGTAACGTGTCCATAAGGGAATATTGAGAACATGAGTGGAAACACAGACTATTGTGCACAATTTTTGTATTTTTTCCCCTCACCTGTCTATTCCATATATGTACACAACTGAGATCATTTCAAAGAAGGCGATGGTGAGTAGAGGTATGGAGCCAGCGAAGGTGTCAAACAAAGTCACCCAGTAGTTTCCCGAGCGTTGAGAGAAGATCAAAGCAATGATGAAGGAAACTAGACACGTCAGACCTGAAACAAATCAAACATCGAGCATCAGCTGTAAAAGTATGATGTGTGTTCTAGACTCTAGACAAATTTGAGGGAATTCTTATTGATTTGGATACATGGGGTGATAGTGAAAAAAAATCCTGAGCCTGAACTTTTTCCCCTGCTCTAACGACGACGACAAGATATTGCATAATGACGCAACGTATGCCTATTTTGACACATTATTCAAACATTTAATAGCCTGTGTATGACCATTACTCAAGCATGATAGTAGAAGAAAACCCTGAACCCATTATTATCAATGTTTTTTTTATTTTTGCAAAGTCTGTCAAGCCTGAAATCAGGCATGGAGCCTGAATACTATCAGCCCTGTGGATACCTGATTTCTATTCTCACGCATTCGGGTCATGGTGGACAAATACTGTAAGCTACATAAGTTATAAGTAACTCGAAGTCTTTTGGAACTCGAAGGTATTTAATCCATCGTCTGAAAGACTTCAACAGCAGAAGTTGAAAAGGTATTCCTCTTCAATCTCTAAACAGAAGGTCAGTTGCTTACAATGACAAGTTTAGGATTTTGTGATTCTAGGAATCTGTTTCCAAAGTCCTCACAGACACACAGATATGTAGCTACTAGCTACGTAAGATTTGATGCATAACAGTATGGACCGTCCATGCACATCCAACCATCCATCCATCCATGTTTTGCACAGTACCTGTGAAAGCCTCCTTGGGCCATTTCTTAGGAAGGACATTGAGGTCTTGCAGCGGCACCACCACCCCTTCGATGTTGCCGAATAGGCTGGACAGGCCGAGGCAGAAGAGCATGACGAAGAACAACACGGACCAGAGAGGGGAGATGGGCATCTTGGTGATGGCCTCCGTAAAGACGATAAAGGCCAGGCCAGTCCCCTCCACACCCTGTAAACATATTCATCAACATAATTAAAAAGTGCATCTGTATTAAATCAAATTGCACCGCACCGCACTCGTGATTAAACGGGGCGACACATAAACTAGAACTGTGAAAGAAAAATATCTGCACACTTGAAAAAATAAAAAATTATCACCAATCTTTTGGGCTAAAGAACTTCCTCATCAAATGAAAAAAATGATTTAAGTGTGCAGATCTTTGGGGGCACTCTGGCGCAGCGCGCTAAGCCCCCCCACATTTGGGCTTGCATGCCCTCGGGGACCCCGGTTCGAGTCTGGCCGGGGTCATTTCCCGATCCCACCCCATCTCTTTGTCCCACTCGCTTCCTGCTAGATCCCTATCACATTTTGAAACTATTATGATATGTTTTTTGTGGCTAATGTGAGAGAGAGAGAGAGAGAGAGAGAGAGAGAGAGAGAGAGAGAGAGAGAGAGAGAGAGAAAGAGAGAGAGAGTGAGGAGTGCCAAAAGTTGCATGCAAGTGATGCCTTTGCCCTTTGTACTATTTATGGCCCTCTACAAGGCTAGCAGGTGATTCATTAGGCCAGGAAGACACATGGACATTGGACTTAAAGTCAAGAAAAGGGGGCGTACCTTGCATCAAACTGTTTTCTTTATTTTTGTGCACAAAACAGTTTGATGCAAGGTGCGCCCCCTTCTCTTTGATTCTAAGTATTTTATTTGGGCCAGCACCCTCAAAATTAATCAAGAAACCTGAGTGAAGCCTGCTACTTGTCATACATTGTACTTAAAGTGACATTTCACCATTTCTTGAACTACATGTTCATTTCCCACCTTTCTCCCATTCTCCCAGCAGTTTCCTGAGTCTGGAGACACCGCTTGTACGTCCAAGCTAGCAGGCATCATTGAATTGAATAGGGCAACTAGCATGTAGTATAATTGAATGGAATGGGGCAACTAGTATGCATCATTGAATTGAATGGGGCAAGCTAGCATGCATCATTTAACTGAATGTGGCAGCTAGCATGTATAATGGAACGTAAAGGGTCCAGACCCCATTTGATTCAATGATAAATGCTATCTTAAAACTAGGAGAAATATAACCAACTGAGTTATGACTTAGAGAACAGCTTGTACATACTCCCAGAAATGTTGCTTCAATACAATGGGATCTTCCCAAATAGGAATGGAGAGACATATAATAACTGTTCTGTCTGTTCCATTGGGGATTTCTCTACAGCCAGTCTGACACGCAGACAACAGCAAGGACGTCACTTTGCATACAAGTTTGGTCTCGCTATTAAACTGATAAACAAAGGCTAAAGCTACCACAGCACGTGTTGAACATTTAACATTTATTTAAACTATTTTTGTTCTACTTTAAAGGGACACTGTGTGAGATTTTTAGTTGTTTATTTCCAGAATTCATGCCACCCATTCACTAATGTTACCTATTTACTACCACCATGAAATTCTAAATATTCATTATGACTAGAAAAATTGCACTTTCCATACATGAAAAGGGGGATCTTCTCCATGGTCCGCCATTTTGAATTTCCAGAAATAGCCATTTTTAACTGCAAAAATGACTGTAATTGGACCATACAAGATATTTGTTTATTACTTAGTAAACTTTCATGTAAAGATCAAATTTGGCAATAGGCAGCCTAGTTTCAATGAGCAGCATAGTTGCAGTACCTTTTTTGACCATTTCCTGCACAGTGTCCATTTAAATCTTCTTGCTTGGGCTGGATGTTTGGGTACTGGATGGGATTTTCATGTTAAAATCTGGCATTGTCTATGAAGTTATGTAATGTCATTTCAAGAAAATAAAACCAGAAAAGCAAACAAACAAACAAACGAAACAAGATGCGTCCAGATGCTGTTTATATTCTGTACATTGAAATATGTGTTGTTGACTATTATTCAGTTTGGAGGGTATAAGAAAATGTAGTTGCCACTTTGACTGGTAGCCAGTGTAGCCTATGTTTGTGTTGTAAAATTTAACATCAACTAGCAAAATTGGCTAGTGAAGAAAAAGCTGCAGAAAAAAATGTAAAAAAATGTACTGTGTAGCCCTGGTTGTTGATGTAAATGTCATTAAAGAAGAAAAATCCGCTCTCACAAGATATGTGGCCTACGTCTCATTATTTATTTATACCCATGCAGTGATGATGGCTTCAGAGCCGAAACGTGTTTGCTTGTGGACAAGGTGGTAATATAAATCAGTGTTTCTCAACCTTTTTTTAGGCGAGGCGCCCTTTCAATTCTTGAAATATCTCAAGGCACCCCAAACCAACAAGCCGTAACATCGCATCTGCTACCACACAAGCTTAGAAAAGTGACGCATTTGGAGATGTCACACAACCTACGTTCGAAGTTGCAGCTTTAACCTATCTCTGACAGGCTATGTGTAGGCCACACTGGGGCAACCTAAATTTAGGCTACTTTATTGTGCGTAAATGGTAGATGAAAGATTCCTCTGACTAAGCATTTATTTATTAATTTAGACAAATATGTATTATATTACATCATTTATTTAGGTCAATTTCACATACCGCCAGACACGTTTCTGCGGCACCCCTGAGGTGCCCCGGCAACCCGGTTGAGAAACACTGATATGAATAAAAAATAATGAGATGTAGCTTGTGAGTGCGGATTTTTCTTCTTTAAGTTGATAAATGTTATCGTGCACCCAAAATCATTAATTTTTTCCTAGAAGTTGAGCGCGCCCTCTGACAAACTTGATGTAAATTTCTTGCAATACCTCAGTGTTTCTCAACAGGGGTGCCGGGGCACCCTGGGGTGCCGCGGAAACGTGGCTGATAAATAAGTTCTGTAATATAATACATATTTGTCTAAATTGATAAGTTAATGCTAGTCAGTGGAATCTTTCATCTGCCATTGACGCACAATAAAGTAAATATAGGTCGGTCCAGTCAGCTGTAACTTCGAACGTAGATCGTGTGACGTCTCCAAATGTGTTACTTTTCTAAGCTTGTGTGGTATCGGATGCGATGCCATGTTACGGCTTGTTGGTTTGGGGTGCCTTGAAATATTTCATGAATTGAAAGGGTGCCTCGCCTAAAAAAAGGTTGAGAAACACTGCAATACCTCACTGAGGAAGTTCCAAACTTGATATAAATGTGAAGAGTTCAGATGCAAAAACCCCTAACTCCATTTCTGAAGACATGCACTTCTATATTTTTAGAGAACCCGGTTGTTGGTTTGGTTTACATTCATGTACTTGATAATACATATAAATAGTTATATTACATAAATAAAATAAAAAAAATGCATTTTGATAGCTTTGTATTAAATAAAAATGGATCAAGATTAATTTCTGAAAAGGCACTTAGAGGTTTTGCATCTGAACTCTTCATGTCATGCCATACCTCACTGAGGAAGGTCTGCATTTCACAGGTCTTCAGCTGTAATCCCTCGATGATGCCTGGAGAGATGCTGGTGAGATTCGTGAGATGCGAGTCATAGTTGTCCAGTGTGATGCTTCCCTCGGCCATGTCAAACGCATTCAGCAGCGCCAGGATATTCCTGTGGAAAAGTGGAGAAGACACGCTCACACTATCGCCTAAATAGGATACTTTTAACAGTTCTTAACGGGGTGCTGAATCCCACAAAAACTTAATTGAATGAATGAAACGAAGGACAGCACTCTTCAGACTTCTTCTTTGTTTATTCGCCCACAAACGTTTCGGGCAGAGCCCTTCTTCAGCGTGTAATGGCGTTTCAAACAAATTAAGATATTCCTGTGGAAATAGGCACCGTTGTTTAGTAAACAGCTGCAGTATTGGAAAAAAAAAATTAAACCCATCAAAACACCCTTTTCCCCACAGGAATGTGTTTGATCGAGTCTTATGTTGCAGTAGATACAGTATGAGTAGAACAAGAAATGCTTTTGTCTCCTCTTGTCTTTTCAAAACATTTTTTTTTAACCAAATAACAACTTTATTTCAACTGCTAACTGCTGTTGAAACAAGGATGGTAAAGAGGGATCATACTATCTTTTTAAAGTATTTTTGGGGCTTTTCTGCCTTTATTGGTTTTTGTGAGACAGGATAGTGGAGGAGAGACAGGAAGTAAGCTGGGAGAGAGAGACGGGGAAGGACCGGCAAAGGACCCAGACTGGGAATCGAACCCGGGTCGGCCAAGTGGTAAATGTGTGCCCTACCATATCAGCCACGGTAGGGCCGGGAGCATCCTATCTGTGAGGATGTATCACACCACCTGTTGCCCTCAGGTAGGGGGTTCAGGCTGCCTTCATTTCAGACAAATAGAGCCCACAGATCTTTCATACCACTAGTTCCCTAGTTTCCCTCAGTAAGAAACAATGTTATACAACAAACAAAAATGTTTTACCTCTACACAACTGTTAAGAAAATTCCATGATATTCCATGAATGTGCATGCAAAATGGTAAAATTCCATGACTTTCCATGACTGGAAAAACTTTCATGAAATTCCATGATATTACAGAAATTCCATGACCCGTGGGAACCCTGATTGTACTTTAAACTGTTTTTGTCGTTATATTGTCAGCCTGTCTTTTTTTCCAAGAGGGGTTTGGGTGCTGTGTATGTCTAGTGTGTTATGTCCATTGTGTGTTTTTGTAACCGTATCAGACACACTCTATCTATCTATCTATCTATCTATCTATCTATCTATCTATCTATCTATCTATCTATCTATCTATCTATCTATCTATCTATCTATCTATCTATCTTTTGCTGTTTAAAAAATGCCCTTTACATTGACATTGACATGACCTTGAAAAGATGAACATGACCTTGATAACATACCCGCCGAGGCAATCGTCGTACTTCTCTGTAGCTCGGAACCCAATAATGGAGTAGATGACGATGGCAGCATAGAGCGATGTGCAGCCCGTTACTATGGAGATGATGATGGCATCCAGCTCACAGTTGTTGCTAAGGAAAGTGTAGAGTAGACATACTGCTTATTTGGAAGGACATTTAAAAAAGAAAGTCATTAGTTTTCTTTTGTTTCAGACATCACAGTAACATCGACTGATTACAAAGAACGTCACCAGGGCTGGCCTGGGGGAGAAATAGGGCCCTGTCACTTTTGGCGTACAGTTTTTCTCAATTGGTTTTGTACATTTCTCACAACAGAATGATGATTATCAAAAGTCTTTGTTTAATTGTGACTTCCTGGTGTTACCTGTGCACATGGTCAAATCAGTTTCTCATTGTTTTCGGCATATAGCAAATGCTCTCGTCCACCATGCCATGGCTGTGTACAATTCTCAGTGATTTCGTACATTATCAATTGCTTTTGTCATATCACTCAAAAAGCTTTGTCACTGAATGCATTAAACTATCTCAATCTTATCTGATCAATGTAATATAAAACTGAATTTAAAACATTTCCCATCCAATCTAAACAACATTTCGCTTCAGAAAAGATCCTCAAGAGTGTACCATTCAATTGACAACATGAGAAATTGATTTAACTAGCTTGTCCATACACTATGACACAATGACTAACCATTCTGCTGGCGCTGATACGTTCATTGACACAAAAACTTGGTTTTTGAAAGACAAATAAGGGTTTTGAGCAAGAGACTCGGTTTTGCAGATTATCCACCGTGTTTTGCCATTTGTTAAAGCTGTTTTGAGAATGAATATTATGCTTTGCAAATTGCGAGATAGATTCGAGAAATGTACAAAACCAATTGAGAAATACTGTAATTATGACGGGCCCCTCATGACTTTTTTTTTCTTTTTACATTTCTGAAAATAGGGGCCCACAAGGGTGCGAGGCCAGCCGGGAAATGCCCGGTATGCCAGATGGCCAGTCCAGCCCTGCATGTCACACATCAACACCTTTGTCACCATTGAAACATGTCAGGTAAATGAACACTTTTTACATGTCCGAAGCAAACCAAACCATAATGACTTGAAATACATAGTATTTAGTAGTAAATACATCCACACTTGATAGCTATTGTGGACTGTATAGTAGAGTAGTAGTAGAGTAGTAGAGTGCTTTATTGTCACTATATAAATACAGTGAGATGATGTGTGGATGCAACCCAGAGATGCCCACATATTACATGTAACAGTATAACTAATGTGATAAGAAAAAAAAGCCATAAAATATGCAATCAAGTATTCGCATGTCCACACACACACACACACACACACACACACACACACACACACACACGCACACGCACACGCACACGCACACGCACACGCACACGCACACGCACACACACACACACACACACACACACACACACACACACACACACACACACACACACGCACACACGCACACGCACACACACACACACACACACACACACACACACCAATTGCACCAGGTTCTATGTCCTCTACTTACTGCACAGAGTTGTAGCTGGGGTGCGGGCACCCCCTGGGGGTGCGCCAGAGATTCCAGGGGGTGTACGGAATTTTGTTTGTGCTGAGGTTGTGACCAAAATTCTGCTAGCAACCATTATAATAAGGCCAGATTAAACCAAATGAAAACATGTTTTGGTCCCCATGTAAAGCCATTAAGGTATTGGTAAATGTTTTAAGCAAGATTCACGGTAATAAACTTAAATCATATTTTTGTGCGTATATGAAGTTTGGGTTGGGGGTGCGCGGCTTGTCTTGGACGGCGGTAAGGGGGTGCTTTAAGAAAAAAGGTTAAGAACCACTGACTTACTGCACAGAGTTGTAGCTAGAGAAGGAGATGAGCCCTCCCCAGGCCAGACCAAACGAGTAGAACACCTGAGCTCCAGCATCCAGCCAGGTTTGAGGATTCATCAACTCGTTCACCTGTCGGAACACAACACACATTATTGAAGGTCTTGCCATATTTTTTGGGCTAGGTCAGTGGTTCTCAAACTTTTCCCATCATTCCCCCCTTCGGAGGGTCTGGATGCTTCCGAAAAAGTTGATTTATTTCCATAATTCCATCAATAATGTTAAACTGTCATGGATTGTAGATTCATGACCCAGTTTTTTAACTATTCCAATCATTATTTTTTTTCTTTTTATATACGTTGGCCTTCCAGCTCAAAAAACCCATGAATTGGGAAATTCGCATTATTAGAATATTGTTATAAAATCACAATTTTCTTCATCAAAATTCGGGTCACATTAAATCAGTTGAAATTTGGTACTTTCTACATAACATGCAATGGTCAATACTTGGTTAGGACATTCTCTGTCTTCATAATGGCCATGATGCGTTTAACATTGAAGTCAATGGCAAAAACAGTGCATGGGAGTTATGGAAGCCCAGATATCCTTGATGCTTTGCTGTCAGCTGTTTTTGTTTGTTGACCTGGTACCCCACACTTCACTCTTCAATATACCCTGTAGATTTCCATGCCACGTTTTGGCGCTAACTCACCAGTTTAATTCTAAATAACCAGAAATTAAACCCCATTGAAAATGAATGGGGTTTAATTTCTGTTGAGTTAGAATTAAACTGGTGAGTTAACACCAAAACGTGGCATGGAAATCTTCGGGTATATTGAAGAGGGAAGTGTGGGGCACCAGGTCAACAAACAAGAACAGCTGACAGCAAAGCATCAAGGATATCTGGGCTTCCATAACTCCCATGCATCCAGCCACACACACACACACACACACACACACACACACACACACACACACACACACACACACACACACACACACACACACACACACACACACACACACACACACACACACACACACACAGATACTACATTGTTGAGAAGACTTCTTACATCTGGGGTGAAGAGGAACACTATGCCACTGGTGGATCCTTTAAGGGTTAATCCTCGGATCAGGAAGATGGCCAACACCACATACGGAAGAGTTGAAGTCACATAGACCGCCTGAAACAGAGAGAACATAGAAACATATAACGCATTTTTAAGGAAGTCTGTTCAACTCCAAACTGTGTCCCTTCTATCTGAAGTCACATAGGCTGCCTGAAACATAGAGAGAGTTTTTTTTAGGAAGTGCGTTCAACTCCAAACTCCAAACGTTTGTACTTCCACGTCATTCCCGTCCAGTTCCACTTACTAGCTGTAACTGCTGTCCAGAGTAATTTAAATATACAACCAGAGACAATCCCCCTGAGAGATTAGATGCCTTTCTGAAGGGCTCCTAAAGGAGAATTCCAGATCATTCAATGTGCAGTCATATTGCTCACTCTGCTCCTGACTTGACCCAAGAACACCCAAAGACACATACTGATGGGATGGGATGATGGATGTTGTTGACAATTTTGAGACATTTCAAACAACATTAGATGGACAGGATCTCAAAAAAAAATAAAAAAAAAAAAAAAAAAGGCCTGAATAAAATTAAAAATCCGGATCATTCAATATGCAGTCATATTGCTCACTCTGCTCCTGACTTGTCCCAAGAACACCCAAAGACACATAATAATGGGATGGGATGGGGTGGGATGATGGATGTTGTTGACAATTTTGAGACATTTCAAACAACATTAGGTGGACAGGATCTCAAAAAAAAATAAAAAATAAAAGAGCTGAACAAAATTAAAAATGAAAGCTTTTAGCTGTTGCCGCACCTTGCCAGTGGACTCGATCCCCCTTAAGCAGCAGATGTAGAGAATGGTCCAGGCTGAGAAGGACACCAGCACCAGCCACCACATCAGTCCTCCAGAGTCGTCGATGGTGGCCGAGGTGTTCAGGGTCTCCCTGTACCAGAAGTAATCCACCGAGGAGCTCTTGGCGCACTCCTCCACCAGAGCTGCAGGGGGCAGTAGAGGGCTAGTGTTGCTGAAAGTGATCAAGGACTACTTGGGCCAGAAGGAATCAACTGAAGAGGTTTTGGAACACTTGGAGTGAATTCCAATATGCACACTTCTGTCCTTCGTTGCTCACTTGCCTCCTTGTGACCTCATGATGACGTCACCGACGACAGAAAATTTGTTCAATATCTTGCAAAAGCACAATTTTAATGTCATGTCAGTTATGAGGGCTAGGCTGAAAGCGGGGAAACGTTATTGTTTTCTCCACGGAGGCGGGGTGTCAGCAACATCCGAGGCCACAAGCACAAGTGGAGGACAGAAGTCTGCATATTGGAATGCAACCTTAGCCATCAGAGTTGCACTTTAGAGTATCATCATTATATAGTTTATGATGCTGCTGAGGCTTCAAACAGAGCAGCTGAATTTGCTTAAATGGCTGAAATAGACCAGGTGTGAAAACACCCTACGATGCTGAAACGGATTAATGTGTAATCAGCCTGGACATTAGAGTAATAACTGACACCGGGTTGATAAATAACATAATAGAGCCACAAGCCGAGGCTAAAGTGTCAGACAGAAACACGCATCAGTGGCGTGGTGAGTCTGTAACCTGTACTCTCACCACTTAATCTCCTTTTCAAATTGACTCAGATGCTCAGTCAGACTCCATAAAAGAAGAACATGATGCAAAGAGCAGGTGTTTAATGACTGAAAATTGAAATGTCCTAAAGTAAATGGTAGCTAAATATTTTACATTTTTTTCAAATGCTAAAAAGCGCTTACCCATACTTTGGATACTTTTTCTAAACTCTTAACACAGACTACCACCTACCAAGCACAATTGGTCAAACAGTTCATTTTCTTCTCAAAAGCACACACTGTTAAATATACACAAAGAAATGCATTCATTGACTGCTAATTGTGTGAAAAAGGCATGTAATGTGTCAACTGTATGGTAATGGAAAGCCCTTGGTGTGCTAACTGTATTAAGAGTTTTGCAAATGTCGCTGAGGTTTGGACAAAAGCTTGTTAGCAGTTGAAAAAACTGTAATTGAAAGTAACATTAATGGCAGGCCTATCATTAGCATCAGGGCCGCTGATAGCTTTTGCCGGGCCCGGGACAAAGCCGTTTGAAAGGGCCCCCCATCCAATACATATAATGAAAGGAAGACCCAATTTGGGGCCCCTCTCTCCCTGGGCCCGGGACAACTGACCCCTTTGTCCTCCTCCCATATCGACTTCCCTGATTAGCATTATGGATGCCATCTTACAGTAGGCTATCTGTGAAAGGTTTACACATGTATGTGTGTGTGGGTGGACGTGGGTGTGCGGGTGAATGGGTGGATATGTTGGCTGACATGTGTGTTGTGTGTACAGCATCTCTACAGCGGGGGGCACCTGTTCTGTTGTCGTTAATGGGACACTGGCTCCATGGCAACGGGTTCTGGAAGGAGTTGAAGAAGTACCACATGACCCAGGAGAGAATGGTGTTGTAGTAGAGGGCCACCAGGAAGGACACCATCATAGAGGCGATCCCTGTGGATCACATATGAAACACTGGTCAGAACCAAAAAGGGTATTAGGGCCTCCGCACTTTGGCTCCGACAGCACTGCGGAGCACTTTCGCTTCCGACACAGTTCTGACCCCCAAACCCAATTATACACGAACTTAGATCTCGCTTCTAATCGCTTGCCGACATCCATGAATGTCTGCGGACATCGGTGCTGGTGTGCAGGGTTGTATTGACAACAGTGGAATTGAACTTTGGTGGAGCAGTGCACCATATTGTGGCAGAGCCAATGTGCAGAGGCCCTTACTTGCACAGGGTCAGGCCTAAGTACCTTCCTACATCTCTATGTTCCCACAGTCTTATGTTCTCTCAAGAAAAAAAGTAGCCTATTTATTTACTGATAGATTAGGGTTAAGGACTAATTCGGTCTGGGCGCACCGTAGCATTATTTTGTTTTGTTTCGTTTATAGACAGAATTTGGCATCGACTAAGTGGGAGAGGTATTTCATCTGCATTGTAGAATTACAGACTAGAGAGAATGGTGTTGTAGTAGAGGGCCACCAGGAAGGACACCATCATAGAGGCGATCCCTGTGGATGGTCAAAAAGAGAAAAACACGCACATCCGTCTCAAAAAGATTGGGTGCAGGACTTGCAAAAATACCATGAAAACTGGGGGGCACTGTGGCGCAGTGCGCTAAGCCCCCCGCATTTGGGCTTGCATGCCCACGGGGACCCCAGTTCGAGTCCGGCTGGGGTCATCCCGATCCCACCCCGTTTCTCTGTCCCAATCACTTCCTGTCACCATCTCAGACTGTCCAATCAAATAAAGGCATAAAAGCCCCTAAAAATATATTTAAAAAATAATTTTAAAAAAACCCATGACAACTGAAAAAAAATGTCTGCAACACCAAGCTCCCACTTCTCTTATTTTAAAGTGACGTTTCGGGCAGCATGCCCTTCCCATCGTTATCTCATCGCACATCGTTATAAATATAGTATATACTATTTAGTAATGATAATATTGTTATAAAAACACTACAATACAATATAAACCCGTCTTCTTACCGACTCCAGTGAGGTAGGGGCTGATGGACCTCCAGACCCCCACACTGCCCCCTCTGAGTCTCTGGCCAATGGCAAACTCCAGGTAGAGGAGGGGCGTGCCCTCCAGGACCAATAGGATCATGTAGGGGATAATGAACGCTCCTGGGAAACCAATCAAATATCAGCTAGGTAAAAAAAACACCTGTGCACAGGTACAGTACAGGGCCCTATGTTACAAAGCTGGTTCAGGATAAGTTAAGGTTAAGTTAAGAGGTAAATCATCTAATACAAGAGCTTTTCTTAAGAACTCCAGGCTCATCTATTAGATGATTTACCTCTTAACTTAACCTAACTTATCGCTCCTGGGAAACCAATCAAATATCAGCTAGGCAAAAATAACACCTGCGCACAGGTACAGTACAGTCAGTATTGCCAGATTGGGCGGTTACCTACCCAAATGGGCTACTTGAGATGACCGTCTGCGGGTAACAACGGGAGAAATTGGCAATTTGGTGTTTTTTTATGCAATTTTGTGCCCATATAAATCAATGCAATTTGTTGAAATTGGGCGGAATTTAACACATTTTGGCGGTTTTTTAGAACCTTTTGGGTGGAATTTAATCAGACAAATCTGGAAACACTGAGTACAGTACATTAACTTGGCAACAATAACACAAACCAAGGTATAGTTACACCCAGGGGCAGGGCTATAGGGGAGGCAAGCGGGGCATTTGCCCCTGAGCCCAGGGCCCTTTTTTAATGGATGGCGGGGGCCCTATTATGACCATATAGGGGGCTCACAGTTTTTTTTCATGCAGGACCCTGTGTGCAATTGTTCCACCAGTGAGTACATGAACTTAGCTACAAGAACTATGCACTGTCAGAAATAAAGGTACAGAACTCGTCGCTGTGGCAGTACCCTCAAGGGGAGTACCATTGTGTTGCTTGATTGGTACCCCAAAAAAGAGGAGCGTTCAGTTTCTTGCAATGGTGACTAATGTGCATCTGTCACCTCTTTTTTAGGGTACCAATCAAGCGACACAATGGTACTCCCCTTGAGGGTACTGCCACAGCGAAGAGTTCTGTACCTTTATTTCTGGGAGTGTATGCACAGGTACAATAACAATAGAGCATGCACAGGTAAATTCATTTAGCAGCAACTACCATGCACAGATACATTGAAGCAACACCAAAAGACACTCTTCAGTTGTCTGACTACATTGTCTTTCATGTAGTTTTGGGTAGGGTGCGCACATCCAAAAACACTTGTTGCAGGTGCCAGACAAAAAAGTCAGACTGTTGAAAAAGGTAGGTCTGCACACTGCCGATCAGCTCCAAAAATAAACTTTATTATTTAAAAAGCAACGTTTCGATCACGCTGGATCTTCATCAGGCATATGGGTAACAGGAAGAAGCAGTGACTTATATCACATGACCATTCATACACCCGCCCAGGCAAGGCACCCAAGGGTGTCAATCAAATAGACAGACAGGCGTCTTGGCCTGTGTCCATCATATATCAGGCAAAACCAGAAACATTTGCAAGTTTCAAGAATCAAGGAATGAGAAAAGATTAAAAATATGAATAGAGTACATGAACATATAAGTACCTTTCACATGGTTAAAAAAAAAAACAACAACAATTAGGAGACAATTACAGAAATTACGTTATCTTTCAAGTCACAGGTTGGCAAACTTTTTGAGCAGTAACAGTACAACTCACGGAAGAACGGTTCGGCCTGTTATCAGCCTATTATATATTAATAGCGCCACATTAATTGCATCAGTCAGAGATTTACAAAGTTTCATTCAGGCTTGTGCCGTTGTCTTCCCTTGGCATTCCTTAGAAGTTTTTTTTTTTAAATGGATTTCATTTTCAAAGATTGTCAAACTTTAAGCACAACAGACAGAAAAGACAACACTAAGCATACTTCATAAGTTACAGAATATCTCTTCATGTGTTACACTTTACCAAAAATGCAAATTCTCCTCCGACTTACTCGTGATGATGGAACACAAGCATATTTGAAAACCAAATTCACTGAACACAACACATTTTTCCTGAGACAACTTTTTATGAAATAGGCCTATAGAATATTTTTCTCTTCTTCTTGAAGAATGTACGTGTAATAGCGTTGTATTTGTTATTCTATGTTTAGGCTCTCTATCTGAGGCCAGGCCCAGCCACATGTCAATATTCCACCGGTGCACTCTTCACAGCAAAGCGTTTTATGACAGCAAATAATGCAATTACTTAAATACCTTAAATAGTCTACTTTAATACCTGAACACAATGCTGATATCTTGTATGGATTTCAATATATGAATACAACAAGTATTTACACTCTGTAGGCTACATAGTCTTACCTTCACACTCATTCTCACTATCACTTGTTCCAAAATAACAAGACACATACCCTTAATAATTTACAAATAACACAACATGTTGACGAACAGATCCACATCTCTTGTATTTTAATACAACGTATTTTCCATATTCTCCACAACCTTACTTCCTCTGGCATTATTCTTTTAATGGTGCACTCTTTCAGTACACAGTCTTACGTTACACATTCAGTTAAACCACCAGGGACATTTTAACACTACATGTAATCATGTAAATATATTCCCACATTTTCCACAGCCCACATCTCTTCCAAGGCTTTGGCACAATTCTTAGCATTAGTCTCACCATTACAGATAGGCTACACTTGAATTGCCATTGACAAACACTTCATACTGTATATTTCAATACAATATTTCAGACATTTCTCCATAATATTATCTCCTCCATGGCTATTCTTTGCACCGGTCTTGTAATACAGTCTTACCATCACACAGTTAACCTACCAGTGACAACACTAAAACGATCCATAGCCTTCATACGTACATGTCAACACAATAACAAGATAAGATGTGTCCCACGAACTTAAATATCCCATGGATGAAAATATGTCTTGGACAGGTAGAGTTACACGCTGCAATCAGGACCAACAAAACACACACGAGACTCATCACAAACCCAAGCTGAATAAGCAAGACATGACAGACATTGTATCACAACATAGCATAGAGCATCAAAGCAAGCACACCATATTCAGACGTTTCCTAATACTTGTCAGTCTTATTTATATACGTTTTAGTTTAACTGCACATTGGAGACTGGTCAAATGCATTTTCAAACTTCTGTGCTAACCCTGTTGCATAGATTTTTGACAATAAAGTACACTTGACTTGACTTGACTTGACATGATAATAAACTCACCTCCTCCATGACTCTGGCACAGGTAAGGGAACCTCCAGACGTTGCCCAGCCCGATACAGAAGCCCACGCAGGTGAGTAGATACTGGGCCTTGTTGTCCCATTTGGGCCGGCTGTCCGCCTCCTCCACCTCCAGCTTTTCCAGCTGGGCATGGCTGGGTATGCGCTCCTCCAGCCCGGGGTTCGGGAACACCAGACGCATGGCAGTAGCGTATGGTGGTGGTGGTGGTGGTGGTGGTAGTAGTAGAGTAGTGTGGCTGCTTCCCTAACGGACACTGAGAGGAAAATTCAAAGTCACGGCAAGATAGTGACTGTGTGCGTGTGTGTGTGTGTGTGTGTGTGTGTGTGTGTGTGTGTGTGTGTGTGTGTGTGTGTGTGTGTGTGTGTGTGTGTGTGTGTGTGTGTGTGTGTGTGTGTGTGTGTGTGTGTGTGTGTGTGTGTTTAAGAGAGAGAGACACACACAGCCTGCGTGTGTGTGTGTGTGTCGTCCAGCTCGGCTTGGGGAACACCAGACGCATGGCTGGCTATGGTAGTAGAGTAGAGTAGAGTAGAGTAGAGTAGAGTAGAGTAGAGTAGAGTATCATTTATTGATCCCGAGGGAAAGTAGCCTCTTACTGCAGATGGGGTCGCCAGCGGGCCTATTCACTATTTGCTGAAAATACTCAACTACATCGTAACAACATTGCTATGACAGAGAGCCTTAAATAACAGATTAAGCCATCAAGACATAGCCATTACAATTTTGGTGACAATAAGGTCATAACATAGGCTCTACGCCAAGGGGTTAAGGTGTCAAGTACACAGTACATTATGCGGTGTTAATTCAACACTTCGAGAGTTCATTTAAGTCCATATGATGTCAAATCAACTCTCTAAGTGTTAAATGAGCACTGCAGAATTTACTGTGTAGCATACATACGTACATGAATACATAAATATAGAAGAAGACACAAGGACATTACACACAACATTGCACATATATTCACAAAAATCACCATACCTACTGTATGTTCACAGGTTCAGACGTGGTGGTGGTAGTAGTGCAGTTTTGCTGCTTCCCTAGCTACAGTGTGTGTTACTGGGCTGTGGAGCTAGCTAGGGGTCGGGGACGCTGGTTAATGTCTCACACACTTTGCTGCTGCAGACGCACACGCATAGAGACAGACGCAGGTAGAAAAGCAGGCGTACACAGGCGTGCATCCACGCACGCGTGTGCACACATACAAATGAGCGCGTGCACACACACACACACACACACACACAAACACACAGACTGTGTGTGTCTCTCTTAAACACACGCACACACAGTCACTATCTTGCTGTGACTTTGATTTTTCCTCTCAGACTGTGTGTGTGTGTGTGTGTGTGTGTGTGTGTGTGTGTGTGTGTGTGTGTGTGTGTGTGTGTGTGTGTGTGTGTGTGTGTGTGTGTGTGGCCGAGGCACGAGGACGATTGTTTTACAGGTGTTTATCTTTACACTCCAATGCCACTGCAATGTCAATGTCTTAGCAACATCACACACACACACACACACACACACACACACACACACACACACACACACACACACACACACACACACACACACACACACACACACACACACTTGTTGTGGCCATCTAAATGGAGAGAGAGAGAGAGAAAGAAAGAGAGAGAGAGAGAGAGAGAGAGAGAGAGAGAGAGAGAGAGAGAGAGAGAGAGAGAGAGAGAGAGAGAGAGAGAGAGAGAGATACTGACAGCTGCCTATCAGGAGATGAAGGGAAGCGAGAGTGATTGTCACATGATCATATCTCTACTTTATTGGCTTCAAATGGCTTGTGAATAATAATTACTCAGTTTCACTCTACGCTTTTTAGGACATGCTATCACTCTAGTACAAAGTGCTCTGATAAAATATTTCATTAATTAGTTAGTTATGACTCGAACATTAATAGGCCTACAATAAGAACACCCTCCGTTGGACATATTGTGTACATTTTATACTGATATGCAATCTTTGATCAGGTGCTGATTTTTTTTTCCTGTAAATCAGTTACACATGTGTTCATTATGCACTTAATCAGATACAAGTCTCGTAAATATTTGATTTATTAATTCTCAATGGGTTTATTGATATCTATTCGTTTATTGATATTTCTTTTTAAAACAATACCCCTTTCATTAAGTCTAGGATTATAAAAAATGCTGTTATTGTAAAAGATTACTGTAAATGTGCACCGACAATGCGTGTGTGTGTAGCTCTAGAGCCCCCTGGAGCGCAGCTACACACACTACGGTCTGGTAGCGCTGCCATTAACATGCTCTTCTCGAGTAGAAAATAAACGGAGCATTTATTGCTTAAATATCAACGGCAGCTCGCATTGATGAGTCACAGGACAGATTATAGACTATATTGACTCTTTAGAGATTAACAGAAAACGTTTTTGGAGGAGTTGCAATAAATGCGCCATTTGCTACCATTGTGCCAAGTGCTACCAGACGGTAGTTTATGTACATACACGGAGTGCGCTACAATATGCGGCCTTGCATCCTCCACTTGTGCTTGTTTCCTCGCTCTGCCTCCTGGCCCCTCCTCCGTGGAGAAAACGATTAAAGTTTCCCAGTTGTCAGCAATAGCCACAACAACTTTTGAGGGTTTTTCATTCACCATCCCAATTGCAAATGAGAAAAAGAGCTTTTGCAAGATATTGAAATAAAATGCTGTTGTCAGTGATGTCATCATGACATATTACTTCCTGGTGCGAGGAAACAAGCACAAGTGGAGGAGGCAAGGCCGCATATTGTAACGCACCCACGCATGGCGGCAAGGCTAACAAAAGGCTAATGTGCCATAACATTACCCTGGGGACTTGGATGCGATTCCGACCCGAGCTTGTTTCCTGATCTTTTCCCGTCTCTCTCTCGCCCCACTCATTTCCTGTCTCTCCCTGTCCTGTCTAAGTAATAATTAGAAATAAATAATAACAATAACAAACTTTTACACTGATTTCCTCTTGAATTTGTGATGGGGATTGACTTAAATGTAGCACTCATCGCATTTTTCTCTACTAATTTTGAACCCGTTGACACAGCTTGGCCTGTCCAACAATCGCACTTCCTGTCTTTTACGGCGTCATATAAAATACTCGGCAATAAAGATGATAAAGTAATGATAAAGTTGTTTCTGCACTGGGCAAAGAAAATAAAAGAGGAAAGCAGCGATGTTTAAATTAAGCGGCCTGAATAATGTGGAGAATATAATGTAAGCTAAGCCCTGCGGTGGACAGAATCACAACCTTGATTACCTCCGCCAAGGAGGTTATGTGATCGTCCGCTTTGTGTGTTCCTTCATATGTTCGTACGTTTGCCGTGCATGTGTATTGTAACGTTCATTACACATGTGGTATATTTGGCATTGCTGAAAGTGAACTCATTTATAAATGGGTTTTCATTAAAGTTCAGATGCAAAACCCCCTAACTCCATTTCTGAAGACCTGCACTTCTATATTTTTAGAGAACCCCGTTGTTGGTTTGGTTTACATTCATGTACTGGATAATACATGTAAATAGTTATATTACATAAATAAAATACAACAATATGCAATTTTGATAGCTTTGTATTAAATAAAAATTAATTAAGATTATTTTATGAAAAGGCACTTAGGGGGGTTTGCATCTGAACTCTTCAATTTCTTGTTTTCCCCTGGCTGCGTGACCCTGGCTGCTCACAACTCAACCTCTGATTGGTGGAAACCGCTGTCTATCAAAAAATTTGCTCACGTGGTTGGCTGACCAACGCAACATAATCTCCCGAATTCCGTGCTCCCGGCAGCTCCTAGAAAGCACTTCCGTGTGTCCATCACAGAAAACAATTCCGTGTCCAGGAGCACGGAATTTTGGCAAAATCTGTGAAACTGACACGGATTTCGTGTCCCAAACAGCCGTGCCCAGGAGCACGGAATTCTGGAGATCAGGCTGGGCTGCCAGTATCTTGCCCCCCCTCACAACACCATGTTTATAAACAAAAACAAAAAAACATACCTCGCGCACGCAGCCCCTTGTGGCAGCAGAAGTTACAGCAGCGAACAAACTCATTATATTATGGCAATGGATAATTGAAAAGGCAGCTGACATACCACACTGCATTTTTCTTCATGGAACTAAAACAAAACTTTTAACATGATGTTTTTATTGTGCTAGAATATTCAAATTAAAAACAATCACTTGTTATGAAAGGACTCAAAATGAAATAATAACACTCCAACAAAATGCCTATTGATAAATCAGTACACATACTGATAATTCCCTTCAAACATAAATAACATCAGACACACATGGTGAATCTCTGTCAGTTCACAAATATGTTCAACAATAACCTCTCAAACATCTCACAAAACATAATCTACACAGAAATTTGTTCACAAAATACCCTATAATGTCCTCACAATACTCTTGTGGACAAAGTGCAATTCCATGCAGGAGTTTCCATTATGGCAAAACACGGCAGTGGACTAGTATAATGGCTTTAAACATCATTCGCATTATGCCATTTTTTTACACAAGTTTTTATAAACATAAGACAATGTCCAGCTGAAAACAAATTGATGGAGGACATGGCTTTAAATAGTTTTTCAATATAAATTATATTTAAAGGAGCACTCCTGCCAATTTCAATATGCTGTTGTATTGCTCACGCTACCCTTGACTTGCCATATACCCAGTGATGCCGCATTTTTTGGCTCAGCCCTTTCCGAGATATGAGCTATTTTAATGGGGGCAGATTTTGTTTACATTTTAAAAAATCTTAACATAGGCCTACTCCAAATATTTTCCCAAAATATATCACTGTTTGCTAGTTGTCTGCTGATGTTGCATAACCTTTTGGATGTTTTTGGGAATAGATAAAAATTATTTTTTGAAATGTAAACAAACACCTGCCCCCATTACAATGACCAGGATCACTGACAAGTCCAGGGTAGTGTAAGCATTACAACTGCATGTTGAAATTGGCTGGAGTTATCCTTTAAGGAAGCGCTAACGACGTGTTTATACCATTATTCTGATAACGTTGCACAGGTTCTCGGTTAAACTTTAACCATGGCGTTTTATGAAGCACAAACAGAACGACCATTGTCTCTTAAAAGGGCCGGCATGCAGCCAAGCTTGACATTGCGTCATCTCGATGAACACCGAGCGGAGATTTTAGTTGGATGTCTTGATGTCTTTCATCTTCACTGTGTCAGATATCGTGCTGATGGCCTCTACGTCGTCATCACCTGACTTGTTCCGGCAGAAGATGAATTTTATGATGGCAACACAGGGAATCGCCAAACTGGGAATTCCGGCCAGGACGAAGATGATGGCGCTTATCCAGTCAGGATAGCCCACTTCATTCAGAACTGGGAATACCTCCTGCGGCAGAAAACGAAAAGGAGAGAAAAAGAAGAGGAGACAATAACTTTACATTACTTTTGAAGTAGTAATAGTTTTGTACATAGTTGCAAGGATGGATTACTGCACTGGGCCTACCGGGCCCAAGCCCAGGGGCCCAAGAGCCAAGGGGGCTCTGAATCCCAAGCCTCTATATTTCCATTCTCATATTGCGTTAAAAGCACACTTTTACTAACTATATCTTCAAATTGTCTAGGGATTAAAACCCTGAACCCCAAAAAATATAGGGTCTCTAACATCGGGTCTAAAACCCTAAATGTTTTGGTAAACGAACAACACCCATTGAGGGGGGCCTTTCTTGTCGTCTGGCCCAGGGGCCCACAGACTCATGATCCGTCCCTGCATAGTTGTACATAGTTTTGTACATACAGCTCTATCTGAAACTTGATATTCAGAAAACTCTGTTCAAAAGGTACCAAGAGGATAGTTGAAGCTGACAAAATACTTTTTAATGACAAAAGCTATAAGTTGGGAGATCAGATTTGGGACTTGACCTATTTCCAGTTGGGAAGTGTGGGAACTTCCCCGGATTTTTCCCCCCAGTCAAGTCAGAGATGGTTGAGCGAGAACATTCGGGAGCAGGAGATCTGGGGTGGATTCACCCAATGGACTTCAGTTGTTTACATTATACACTGAAAAAAATGAACTTGGTTCCGGGGAGAACCCGGAGGTTTTCTTGAAGGCTCCTCAGAGAACCCAGGAACCCAAAACAGGGAACTCACCGATTGCCATCGTGAAAGAACCCCTAAAGGTTCTCTCTTAAGAACCCCTAAAGGTTCTCTTTAAGTATGTAGAGATATGCCAATGTAATAGGTTGCTATGGGCACCTAACATGACCAGTGTGTGTCACGTGTGTGTCACGTTTTAGGTTGACTCACATGTCAAGTCACGTTTTACATAACCTCCATTGCCGCCGTAACCTCTGTTCTCGTAAAATCCTTCTCTGCTGTAAAATAATCCTGTTGCATAGGATTATGGCCCTTATATTTCTTATATGTGTCAACTTCCTGGACAAAAAACGCTCAAGATGGCATGCTATCTATATAGGGAGACCTTTGTGCTTCCAAAATGATCACATTGGGTAGGGCATGGATGTATGCGGGGTTAATTGGAAATTTCAATGTAAAATGTAAGTTGGCTTGTTAAAAGGTCATGTCAAGTGTGCATGTTTAGTGAGGAGCAAACCTGAGTTAGTCTTGATTTTTTTTTTTTCTTATGTTTTTGCCTTCTTTGGCTTTATTTAGATGGGACAGTCCAAGATGGTGACAGGAAATGAGTGGAAGAGGGAGACGGAAGAATTGAGAAATGACCTCAGGTCAAAATCAGACTCAGGTCCCCAGCTTTTAATGTGATATTGTCCCATTTTTGGAAATAGGCTCATATTACACCTCCCCTCGATATGAGATAAATAATTGAGTTATACCTTCCTCTTGTACTTTCAACCGTTCTCTGAGTATAGCAGAGCAAATTTTACCTCCACGCTAGCAGTTAACATTGAGTCCTATGAGACCAGCGGGCGGCTAACTGGTCTCATAGGACTCAATGTTAACTGCTAGCTTGGAGGTAAAATTTGCACTGCCGTACTCGAACGGCAGGAAGTACAGGAGATAGGTAAAACTCAATTATTGGTAACACTTTATTTTAGGGACACATCTATTAGCACTAATACATAAAATATTAATGCATGTGTAAGTAACTTGTAAGGCATGTACTAAGCAAAATAAGACAGTTATTAAGCATGTATTCACAAATGTCTTGTTCATGCACAATAAGGGATTTATTACCAATATAACCTTAGTAAGGACCTAGTAGACCTAGATTTCTATTTATGTGTAAGCAGTAAGTGCCAGAATACAATGTGTATAAGCTCCTGGTACACTGTGTGAACAAACCCTGAACAGTGTGAAAACAGATGTGGAATAAGGGTCCCTATTCTAAAGTGACGCATTGCTCAACCCAGATGGCTTAGGGCCCCCGCACTACCTAGGGCCCCCACTCTACGTCCCCCCTGGGAAGCAAAGTGTAAGAACATTTCAGATTTTACATTAGTCTCAGTAGGTATGAAGATCTCACTAATTCTACTCATTAAGTTGATGAGTAATTGGAAGCATTATATAGCAAGGATTGGACGTAAAGTTATCAATGACGGTGGGTGGTGAGATGTCATTTTTTCATACACCAATTAGTTTTAATTGTAAAAACCCAGCAATAAATGCAGAATATAACAATGAGTAATAGTTTGGAAGCAAAACTAAGCTATTCCTTTCTGATAAATAAGTTAATGTTTGAGAAACTTAGCTACAAGAAGTGCAGTGCATGATGGGTACGCCCTTAGTCATAAATGCAATGCATGGCCAATGCAGCAATGATAATATTTCTGTTGTTACGTACATGGCAAATTGTTTGGATAGCAACTAAATTTCACAAGTGAGGGGAGGAGCTAAGGACGTAGGCTCAGAGCTGGGTAGGTTGTCTGTTGGCCTAGATTGCGTACCCATCATGCACTGCACTTCTTGAAGCTAATGTTCTTAAACATTCACTTAATTATCACAAAAGAGTAGTTTAGTTTTGCTTCAAAACTATTATTCTAATTTTCTGCATTTATTTTGGGTTTTTTTTTACAATTAAAACTCAGTGGTACATGAAAAAAAATTACATCTCACCAACCCACCGCCATTGACAAGTGTACGTTCAATCCTTGCTATATATAGGCTCTTGTTACCTACCTCTTATTGATATGAACAAGAGAAAACTAGATGACTCAGCTGGATAAATATTAATTATTTGATATTCCCTTACACTTTGTAGAACGGGGCGGCTAGGTAGTGCAGGCCTGGGTGGTGTGGGGGCCCTAGGACTTTGGTAGTGCAGAGGCCCTGAGCCATCTGGGCTGACCAATGCATCACTTTAGAATAGGGACCCTTATTCTGCATCTGTTTTCACACTGTTCAGGGTTTGTTCACACAGTGTGTCGGGAGCTTATACACATTGTATTCTGCCACTTACTACTTACTAATAAATAGAAATATAGGCTTACTGGTCCTTACTAAGGTTATATTAGTAATAAATCCCTAATTGGGCATGAACAAGACATTTGTGAATACATGCTTAACATATGCCTTATTTTGCTTAGTACATGTCTTACAAGTTACTTACACAGGCATTAATATTGTATGTATTAGTGCTAATAGATGTGTCCCTAAAATAAAGTGTTACCCAATTATTTAACTTAACGGGAGGTAATATGAGCTTATTTCCAAAAATGGGACAGTATCACTTTAAGGGTTGACAACTTAGGCCACTGAGCCCCCACATTTGCTGCAAGAGGTGAGTGCAGGGGTTAGCGAGGTAAAGACGTACCGCGCTAGGGTCCCAGACGAGGTATTCCAGCGGTTTGGACAACGTGGTGACAAAGTAGAAGATCAGGATGACGAGGATGATGGCTGGGCTCAGGAAACGCCAGGTGAACTGCCAGAAGATGTTAGGCTTGTGGCCGATCATGAACTCTATGTCTTCGTTAAATCTGTTGAAGGGGAGACAAGACGAGAAAAGTAGAGAAGAGAGGGGGCTAGCTGTGCTAAGCTAATTTCACCTGCTTTACCTAAAATGTTGATGAGTTTAGCATATCTGTCGATGTATTTAGCTGACCTTTCGATGAGTTTAGCTGACCTTTCGAGGGGTCAACCAGAGATTATTTAAGTATAGAGATATGCCAATGTGATGGGTTGCTATGGGCACCTAACATGACCAGGTTCCGGTCTGCCTAAAGGGGCGTGTCATAATACTCTTAGCATTTAATAGAACAGTCCTTAGGTCTACATAGGTCTGCCTAAAGGGGGATCCCCCCCCCTCCCCCTTGCAATAATAGAACCCGGAAACAATGGGCCAATGGAACCTCTCTCTCTAATAGAACCCGGAAACAATGGGCCAATGGAACCTCTCTCTCTAAAGCCAGGCTCAAACTACACGACTAGCGATTGTGTGTCCGACTTCGGCGTCGGGGTGCACCGCACACTAGAAGAGAATCGCAACTGTCAATCTTGTCGCTGCTCGCAGTCACCGAGACAATGCCCGACGTTCTATTTCCAGTCGCAAATATCAAACACTGTTTGATTTCTACGATTAGCGATCGGCGACTCTTTGAGCTGCCAAAGTTCTATCTTAGAACGTCGCTCACGACGAGGAAATCTTTCCCGACAATCGCTTGCGATGGTCCTGGGGGGTAACGTTCCAGCGATTGTCGTAAGGGGGGTTTTCAGCCGAGAATCGGCGCGATAGTCGTGTAGTTTGAGCCAGGCTTAATGGAACCCGGAAACAATGGGCCAATGGAACCTCTCTCTCTCTACTCTCTTTGGTCCAACTCACCTGTCGATGCCGTAGATATAGGAGACGGCCATCAACTCACAGAAGGCGATGACGAGCAGCGGGATGGAGCCGGCGAAACTGTCGAACAGGGCCAGCCAATAGCTGCCCGAGCCCTGCACGAAGATCAACGCGATCAGGAAGGACACCAGACACGTCAGGCCTGCCGGGCAGCACAGAAGGAACAGAAAGAGTTAAATACATACAGTACCGTATACAGATCAGCTGTAACACATGTAGTACCCTGCTCACTCTCACACACACACACACACACAAATATATATAATACACACATACATAAGTGTCCAGACACGTCAGGCCTGCCGGGCAACACAGGAGGAAGAGAAAGCGTTAAATACATACCATTTACAGATCAGCTGTAACACATATACGTGTAGTAACCCCCTCACTCACACACACACACACATACTGTATATACGTACACACATATGTACTGAAGTGTCCAGACATTCCCTATTGGTAATTCCAATAAATAGTCCCAGATTTTGGTGGTCGTCTGTCTCTGGGTCAGGGGTCCATTTCTCGAAAGCGTCTTTGCTATCGTCGTTAGCAAAGTCCTTAGTAAGAGCGACTCAACTCTCTCTCAACAGCAACGCTCACCACTAAATCCAAGGGAACGGTAAGACGGTCTTAAGACGGTCTTAAAGTGATACCGTCATATTGGTGTCATAAGCTTATTTGACACCTTCCCTTGACTTAAAGAATTGGGTTTTACCGTTCTCCTGTACTTTCAACCATTCTCTGGGTATGGCAGTGCAGATTTTACCTTCATGCTAGCAGTTAACATTGACTCCTATGAGACCACCTGGCGGCTAACTGGTCTCATAGGACTCAATGTTAACTGCTTGCTTGGAGGTAAAATTTGCACTGCCATAGCTACAAAACGGTTGAAAGTACAGGAAAATGGTAAAACCCTACTGTAAGGAGAGGTGTCAAATAAGCTTATTTCCAAAAATGGGACAGTATCACTTTAAGACCGTTCGCAACGACAAGAATCGAGAAACGGACCCCTGAATACCCACTTCACAACAAGGTGAACCCCACTTTGTATCAGATTTTTAACACTAGAACTACCAGGATTTTTCTGCCTACCTAGAAGTACCACAGAGGGGTCATTTGACCCGGCGGCTTTTACCTAATATACTAATCACTCATTTTGTTATGGTAATGAGGCTGTTAGGGGCCATGTGTGGGGTGAGGGGTGAGGGGGTCACACCTTACAGTGCTAACAGCCAAGACAAACAGGGACAGACAGCTTCTTCCTAAGGGCTGTCAGCCTCCAAAATCACCACAGGTAAATAGCAACTTGCATGAAGATATCAGCAGCAAAGACAGATAGCACAGTTGGCGGACAGTGTGTTACAGTTTTTCTCCCTTGGTTTGGCTCATTTCTTGAAACTGAGATGTCATTCTCAAAACATGGACAGATTCCAAAAATAATTTGCAGTTCCTCACAACAGAATGGCATTTATCATTGCTTTCATCAAATTTCAAATGCTTTTGTACATTTCTCAATCATTTAGTATATCATTGTAAATGGCTATGTACAAGTATCCTTCCGTTTATCAGCTTACATTTAGTACAATTTTCAAATGAATGTACCTTGCTGATCTATCCCAATTGGTTGATTCTCAGTGTAATGGTTGTCCTGAAAACATGTCAGCACATTTTCTTATTAAAAGTCATCAATGAACTTGTGAATGTCCCATGTGATCATGACGTATCATATGACTGCAACCAGATAATGGTTGAATTACAGTTTTTCTCGATTGGTTTGGCTCATTTCTTGAAACTGAGATGACATTCCTATAACCATTGGGTCATTTGGCCAAACATTCTTACACACACTGCACAACAGTTCAGATAACTAGCAAAATGTCATATACCTCCCAAAACACCTCATTCTTGCATCAGCACTAAACCGTCTCACATATAAATAGTCAGTACCATCAAAATGGCATAGATCTTTCTCAATTGCTTTGGCTCATTTGCATTCATTTAGTTCTTCTGTCAAAATAAACTGGATGGTTCAGCATAACTACTTGGATCCTCATCACTCGCTCATATCACCCCAAAAACAATTTACCCATGTGTCAAAACTAAATTTCTTCCCCACATATATCATCAGTACCCCCAAAATAAATAGTCCCTTTGCCATTGTGTAAGCACTGCCAGTCAAAATGGTTAGGTGTTTTATCTACGTTCAGCTAACAGATTTCGACTATGTATAAAAATGAAAAAGTGAGTGGAAACATTGAAGTTTGACAACACAGATAATTTACCAAGGACATTTATCACTAGCTTTCTTTACTGTAAATTCATATACAGAAAGTAATGCCCATATATCACAGGTTTCTCATGGGTTTGGCTCATTTCTCAAAACAGAAATAACATGGACAAATGCCAAAGCAACTAGCAATTGTTCAAAACAGAATGTCGTTTGAAAAAATGTCATGAAATTAGCCAAATAACAGAGGAAACTGTAGTATACACGGTTGTAAAATTATTTTCTACTAACTAGAAAAGATACAATACCACCTGTTGAACATTTACTATGTAATGAAATTCTTAAAATATGATGTCCTTGACTGTTTTGGGAATTGCGTAGACCACTTTGCATATGATGACTTACACAATGAAATAATGCTGACGTGTTTTTGGAGAGGGCAACCATTAGACTGAGAATTGTCTAATTCGTTTAGATAAGCAAGGTCAATTTATTTGGAAAATGTGCTAAATCTATGCTGGATGTGTCAACTGAAGGGTATTTGTACATATCCATCTGCAGATATGTACTAAACATTTGAGACATGTACAAAGCATTTGATATCTGATGAAAGCAATGACAAATGCCATTCTGTTTTGGGAAATTGCAAGTTGGTTTGGGGATTTGTCCGTGTTGTTTTGAGAATGTCATCTCAGTTTCGAGAAATTAGCCAAACCAATCGAGAAAAACTGTAACGTGTGAATCTCCCATGCCATGTGACCATAACGACTCATGTGAATGCAACCTGGCAATTGTTAGATGGATAAATACCAGTGCATGTGGACTACTGCTTCACTTCCCTCAAGAATTTTGTGGTGAAAGAAGCTCCTCTCCCAGATGCAGAGATACAGCACTCAACAGGCATTGGAAATGATCCACACACACACACACACACTCTGTGTCTCAAGTGACAGCTGTGAGGTGCTAACAGCTACATTTCCACAACAAAAGGAGTGTCCGCAGGGGGTCCAAAGGGTCAAATGACCCCCTTGTGGGGCTTTTAGGTAAAAAGGTCAATTGACCCCTCCGTGGTAGTTCTAGTGTTAAAGCTAATTATTTCATGTACACTGTAGATGTACCACGCCCCTAATATACATACATCATATGCACATTCATACTTACTGGCATGCATTCGTACATATAGTACATTGTACAGTCCATGTATTCATATATCCATAAATACATACATTTACATGAAAAATACGCTCGAGTTCTATTTTCCAAATGCAGCGGAACGGGCGCGTTTTTTACCGGCGTCGGTGAAAATACATTGAAACATATCTGTCCTTACACACCAACCAGCGGTAGTCGGGTGTCAGCGGCGCGGTAGCCGGCTCCGCGCCGCGCTGCATTTGGAAAATAGAAGTCAAGCGTATTTTTCACGCCGGCGACCGGCGGTGTCTCATTCAAATGAATGGCAAAGTAGCACGCTAGCTTTAGCTGTGGGTTTTTTTTTAACAGGACTGGCCGCGCACGCCGACGCTGTCAGTGTGAAAGGCAGAGAAAAACACACCGGCCGAAGCTCAGCAGAAAGACAGCGTTCGTTCCGTTCCGCCTTGGTAGGTTTTGGCCCTAACTGCCTACCGGTGAAGACCTCCTTGGGCCACGTCCTTGGCAGGATGTTGAGGTCCTAAAGGGGCATCACGCAGCCCAATTGGGCTGCTTAGAGTGACCGTGTACGGGTAAGAATGGCATTTAGCAGAAAAACCTGCCCAATTTTTGCCATAGAAATCAATAGAATTGGGCGGGATTTGGTGCGTCTTGGCGGGGTTTGAGCATTTTTTTGGGCTGGAAATCATCAGACTCATCTGGCAACCCTGAGCGTAACTGCCTACCGGTGAAGACCTCCTTGGGCCACGTCCTTGGCAGGATGTTGAGGTCCTGCAGGGGCACCACGCAGCCCTCGATGTTGCCAAACATGGTGGACAGGCCGAGGCAGAAGAGCATGATGAAGAAGAGGATGGACCACATGGGCGACACCGGCATCTTGGTGATGGCCTCCGTGAAGACGATGAAGGCCAGGCCTGTGCCCTCCACGCCCTGCAGGAAGAGAAAGCAAACAGCAGTCAGGGCTAGTGGTGTCAACAATGATCGATTCGGCAATCATTTTTTTTTAAGTTTCAATTACTTCCATGGATATTTCGGGAGCAAATGAATGTTAAATTAAATAAAAGCACTTCAAAGACTGATACAGACTGATACAGAAAACAGCCAATAAATTAAAGTATCAAATACAGTATCTGACTACTTGTATTGCCTCATCATGATTGATTAAACATTTGCTTTGCTTTCAGTAGAAATGTAATGCATTGCAATGCATTGTAGAATTGAATCGGATCAGACCGGATCGCATAGAATCGAATCGAATCGAATCGCTACCTCCCGAATCGTGATTGAATCGGATCGTGAGGGCAGTGCCGATCCACACCACTAGTCAGGGCGGTGGAAGTGAGATTTATATTTGGGGGTGAGAGGGTAGATTTTGTGGAGAGTTACCCGAGACATTAATTCACAAGGGGTTTCTTGAGGAATCAATATGACGTACGGTTCTAAGCTGCCATCATATTGCAGCTATGCCCCTTTAGGAGAGTAGCAAAGTTCTTGAAAAATCTTATTTATAGATATTTTAAGCTTAGTAAATAATACAAACATTTGTTAATGTTTGGTTCATCATTAGTAAACTATTTACAAAGCCTTCATAGTGCTTTTTATGCATGCATTATTATAAAGGGTTAGCAATTTTTTTGTATGAGTCTTTTCCTTCAGGCCCTGCCGAGGCCAAACGGTAGGGCACTCGTCTACCATGCGGTAGACCCAGGTTCGATTCCTGGCCCGTGTCATTTGCCGGCCCTTCCCAGTCTCTCTCCCCACACTCACTTCCTGTCATAATCTCCACTTTCCTTTCAATAAAGGCACAAAAGCCCCTAAAAATATCTTTTAAAAAAAGGTATTTTCCTGTTACCTGGCTAAGGAGCTGCTTGAGGTCACAGAACTCCAGGTCCAGGCCGGCGATGATGTCTGGGTGTGTCTGGTTGAGTTGGGTAACGGTGGCATTGTAGTTGCTCTCCGTGAGGTTACCCTCTGGAAAGTCGAAGGCATTCATCACAGCCAGGATGTTTCTAATTGGAAGAATCAACGAACATCAAATAAAAATCAAATAATATTGTAGAGGTATCTCCGAGTTCTGAGAAAAGTATTATAGGCTCTAACCTTATTTCTTGCCATTATTTATGAATAAACCATTTATTTATGGTCTAAAAAATAAGCTGAAAGGATTTGCATTGTCAAATTTCAAATTTAACATTCTCAAATTTCTCTAGTTGAGAAGCCAGAGTTGCTAAAGAAAACATCCAAATATCATGTTTTTAGCAAATTCATGGCATAGCTTCTTCTGTAGTGACCGACAGCAACCTCTTTGCTTTTGGTAGTCCAGGTGTACATTTCTCAAAACCATAGTTGCTAACTAAGTTTCCAATTGGCAACTACACAAGTTGCTAGCTGGCTAGCATTTAGCTGGCTAGCAACTATGCTTTCATGCACCCCAGCCGATCTGTACATTTAGCGGACCACGACACTCAAAGTTTGTTCCTAGGTAAGTTGTTTCACCCTGCGACCATTTTATATTCACTATGCAGTAGTAGTGTGGATTGGAACTGCCCTCACGATCTGATTCGATCACGATTCGGGAGATAGCGATTCAATTCGATTCGATTCTATGCAATTCGATCCGATCCGATTCAATTCTACAATGCATTGCAATGCATTACATTTCTACTGAAAGCAGAGCAAATGTTTAATCACTGAGCAACAATTTATTGGCTGTTTTCTGTATCAGTCTGTATCAGTCTTGCAATGTTTTGAAGTGCTTTTATTTAATTTAACATTCATTTGCTCCCGCCGAAATATCAACGGAAGTAATTGAAACTTAAAAAAAATTCCGGATCGATTCTGGAACTTGCCGGATCGATTCTGGATCGCATCGCAGAATCGATCATTGTTGACACCACTACTATGCAGCCTACGCTACGTACCCGTTCATGCATTCATCGAACTTCTCGGTGGCCCTGAAGCCGATGATGGAGTAGATGACTGTTGCCGAGTAGACGGAGGTGGCGCCGTTTATCACCGAGATGATCACCGCATCCTGCTCACAGTTGTTGCTAATAAAAGGGGAAAAGCAGCGGGAACAGAAGTGTCAAAAGTAAGTTGTTGCTGCAGGGAGAAGGGAATGACACAGGAGTTAACCCTTAGAAAAAAAGAGGTATCGCACACCAATAAAGTCTTTCTTGAGGTGCTGGCTTCTTGTGCATACAAGTGTCAAAAGTAAAAGTAGACTTACAGTAATTTTGTGATGTAAGTAGCCTACACACAAAATAAAAGTAGACGTACATTTATGACAACTGTAGCACACCACTGTAGCACATGATATGACATAGCTGTTACACCAGTTATTCCATTATACCTAATGAGGTGGATAGACTTTTTTGTTACTGAGGAAAAAAAACAAAAACTAAATAATGAAAACCTAAAAAAATGATCCAACCAGAATCAGGTACATTGCAGACACACAAACACAATGGTTTGCTCTCTAAGTGTTCAATTAGGGGGTCAAGTGCTATTCCAACATACCGCTATTCCGACATCCGACATGCCGTAGGGTTAGGGTAACTGCATGCACTCTCACGAAACGTGCTGGTATTCAGACAATAGCTGAATAGCTCATAACTGCTATATATGAGGTTTTTTATTCTATGCCTTGATGTTGTAATTTTTTGCAATGTGGAGCTATGGAATCTTTTCCTCATCCTTACCCAATGTTGTATAACACTTTCAGACAGACTTCCGGGGCGCTCCCTCGCGTGCGACCCAGCAGCCCGTGTCTCTGTCTTCCAATGTTTTTATTCATTGACTGATGGAGACTGGGACCGCAAACTGAATTGCCCTTCTGATGGGACTAATAAAGTTATCTGAATCTGAATAGACATCAATGTCGGAATAGCGGCTCGTCTGAATAGCGCCATGTAACCTTCAATGAACACTTAACCTTACTGCTCAGTGCCCTTTGACAGTACTCACTGGACGAAAGGGAGTTGGCTGGCTACTGATAACGTCATTGACCTTTGACAGGGAGATACTTACTGGACGGAGTTGTAGCTGGAGAAAGAGATAAGGCCTCCAAAGGCCAGCGAGAAGGAGAACAGCACCTGCGCTCCGGCGTCCAACCACGTGCTGGGGTTCATCAGCTCATTCACCTGGAAACACAACCACAAATCTGATTCAGCGACTCATTCACCTGGAAACACAACCACACACGTTGATTCAGCTCATTCACCTGGAAACACAACCACACACCTGATTCAGCGACTCATTCACCTGGAAACACAACCACACACCTGATTCAGCGACTCATTCACCTTTCAACCCATTGATGCTGGATGTTGCGTTGACTTGCACAGCATTGGCCCTGGTGCCTGGAGCTACATGATGCAATATTTGGGCTCATGAGATTTAACACAATTTTATTAAAGATCTTGGTATGTTAGAGCTAAATGAACACATTCTAATTCTAGGCCAGGGTCTTAGCCTTTAAATGCAACTTACTGCATCATTTTATGTGCTTCGGAGGCTGAGATATTTAGGTTTTTTATAGGCCGAGGACAACTTTTCTTAAAAATGGACATCCGGGCATTCAGTAGCCTTTTTTGCAGGTGCTTTAGGCATCAATGGGTTAACAGAAGTCAATGTAACTTCATTGTGCAGATGGGCCTGCTGGGCTAAAAAGACTTAACTACATCATAAGAATGCTATGACATTATCTAGATTAGAGCCTTAACCTCTTTGTACAGAGCCTATGTTATAACCATACTGTCACCAAAATTGTAACGGGTATGTCTTAATCCGTTACTTAAGGCTCTCGGTACTGTCATAGCAATGTTATTATGATATAGTTGAGTATTTTCAGCAATGAGTGAAAAGGCCCCGGCGACCCCATCTGCAGTAAGAGGTTACGTAACAGTATAAGACTTACAATTTTGGTGACAACAGAGGCTAAGAGGTTAATTCAACTGATTTACCTTGAGAAAACACAACTTGTGCACTTTGGAAGAGTACCTTAGGAAGCTGAGATTATGTACATTTTTCCCCTAACACATATTTTATTGTAACTTTCAAACTATTGTTTTGCTAGTGTACTTTCTCACTTCAAACAAACCTTATGATAACATTAGGGTTTGCAGGTGGGTCATTAGTGCATTATTGCTACTGACTCTGAATTAATTTTTATTGTTGGGCTGGTTTGAGTAAACAGAAGAAAGTATGAATCACCTGCTCATTCACCCGTGAACAGATACAACATGTTATTGTAGCCACATGAGATAAGATAGGGGACATTGGCCAGCAAGGGATATGTAACACAGGGTAAGAGTGTGTGTGTGTGTGTGTGTGTGTGTGTGTGTGTGTGTGTGTGTGTGTGTGTGTGTGTGTGTGTGTGTGTGTGTGTGTGTGTGTGTGTGTGTGTGTGTGTGTGTGTGTGTGTGTGTGTGTGAAGTCCCGCTGGGAGATTCCCATTGTCACTGTGAAACAGCACACAGTGCACACGAGGTTGCATTTATGACTTACTCACACTAGGGGGCAGCACAACAAGTGCCCCATGGAGCAGTGCGAAGTAAAATGCCATGATAGGGTTACCTCAGTCATGGAGAAGCATGGGGTAGACTACTGCTGAGCATTGGTTATTAACCATTGAGGAGTACGGATTTCCCTCCAGTTCTTCTAGAATGTTACTCGAACACTCTACAGCAGTATTTCTCAACTGGTGGGTCGCGACCCAAAAGTGGGTCGTGGAGGGTTCATAGGTGGGTCGCGGAGCCTTGGTGTAAAAAAAACGTAATTCTAAAAAAAAAATCCAACTCTTCCTGCAACAATTTACTTTTATTTTGATAGGCTCCGTGTCATCTCATAGATACAATCTGAATGTTTATGCGAGATAGATAGCATGCAACCAGTCACTCGAGTCTTGGTTACATTTTGAGAATTGCATTGAATTGACTTGAACGCTAAAAAAATTGGGTCGCGACCGAATGAGAGTGGAAAATGGTGGGTCCCAAGACTGTTCCAGTTGAGAACCACTGCTCTACAGCTCCCTGAGTTAAAAATCTCGCAAAGTCCTTATGACATCATAATGAGAACTCAACATTTTGGCAACATTCTAATCCACATATTTGTGATGGTACTCCTCAAAGGGTTAACTACACCCACACCACCTGGCAGCGGTGGGGATCAAATCAGCACCACTACACAGTAAAATGCAGTGTCAATTAATTCTACACTTAGAGAATACTCTGGGGTCAAATGCACTCTAGAAGATATTACATTGACTCTCTAAGTGGTAAATTAACTCAGCATGTTTTTTATTGATACATTGTTGCACCCTTGTGGACTTGCTTCGCTTGTTTTGATGCACATCAAATGGCATAATGTTTTTTTTTTGTTTTTTTTTTAAACTGTTAAAGATCTTGAGGAGGACATTGAGGAAGGGGTGAAGAGGAGGTACATACGTCAGGGGTGAAGAGGAACTTTATCCCGTCGATGGAGCCTTTTAGAGTCAATCCTCTTATCAGGAAGATAGTGAGCACGATGTACGGCAAAGTGGAAGTTATGTAGACAGCCTGTGGAGGAGAATAAGAACATTATATGAAGCGTACAGTGTTGCCAGATTGGGCTTGTTCCCGCCCAATTGGGCTGCTTAGGATGGCAGTGTGCGGGTAATAATGGCATTTATCAGGAACCCCCCCCCCCCAAATTTTGCCATAGAAATCAATACAATTGGGCTGGATTTTGTGCTTCTAGGCGGGTTTTGAGCCTTTTTTGGGCTGGAAATCATCAGCCTCGTCTGGCAACCCTGGAAGCGTACAAAGATCCATGCACGGCTTCTAGGTGCTGGTAAACGCAGGAATATGTAATACTTCAAAAGGGAAAAGCTACCGCACACTTGCTTGACTTTATGCTCTTTTATTCAGAAAGAACAACGGCTCTGTGCCTCATCAGGTTTGCTCAGGCATTGATGCGTTGTTCGCTCTGAATAAAAGAGTGTACAATTATCATATTGTCCTAATGTACTTGTCAACTATGCTGTCTTAATTTCCAAACTTGCTGTTTTTTCTTGCTTACACACTATTTTCACAACTCTGGTTTGTCTCTTATATAACCCAACTCTTGTCAGATGGTTTTATCAAAAAACCTTCTATGTGATTGGGGAAACACTTTTTAATGAGGTGCTACTATAACTTTTTGTTGTCTGCCAATTTCGCCGTAAGTAAGTGGAGTTTGCATGACCAGGCGCGGCCGGTTCATTAAGGGCAGATGGGCAGTGCCCCTCCAAAGATTCTTCCTCTGAGAAAAGTAGATCCATTCAGAAATTGCAGATAAAATATATATTGTAACCTCAATCACACTGGGAATCGTATTACATCAATGTTGTGGTTTGTGACGAGCTTTGCGAGTGGAATCGGGTTTTATTTTTGTTGAGAAGTCAAGTTTACATCCAGTGTGGCTGTTTAACGTTACTGTCTATGGCACTGGCCTGGGCAGATTTCTCGCCGCCTCAGCTAAGCCCGGCCCCCTCGCCCCGATCCCATTCTACAAAATTAGCACTGTAGCCTACTTAGCATAATGTCATAACATAAGCGCGACTTTATGGGCGCTATCAGGGCAGATGTATGATCTGCCCTGACCAATGACTTATGTAGACCTCCTTGGCCCTGACCAATGACAGGTTGGTGGCCCTGCCTGCTTTGAAAAAGACACAACAAACATATTACTCCGCTCATCTCTAACCTGTGGGATTTTATTAACTCCATTGCCGCAAATTTCCCTCACAAAATCGGTGGATTAAACGGATAACCATGTCGGATTTGACGAAGGATATGTGTTGGCTGGTTAAGGATTCACGTTTGGGGTAGGTAGGCCTACAGTTTATATTTGCTATTGCAAAGTTTAAGGTTTTATGACCGAAGTCTTTGCATAATGGGTAACTGTCTGTTATTTAATGAAATTTGTGGGCTTGCAATGTTGAGACAGCAAGCAAATGTGTAGCTTCGTAAAGTCTGCTGCTGCTACCCCCACGTAGCCGACTAGCTGATGACATTCTCTGAGAAACTGTGTTGGGCTTACTACATAGTTTAAACAAAGCGTGAGGGATTATGAATCAAGTCTTTGTAAAATAGGGAAACTGGAAGTTATTTAATGAAATATCTGAGCTTATTGAGCGTGGGATGTTGTTGACAGCTTCATTTATGCTCAGTATTGTCTGCTGTGTGTCCCCGAAAGCTAGCTAAAAAATACACCTGCACACGGTCCAGCCTAGCATTGCAGAACAGGAGCGAGTCTGTTGGATAGTGAGCTTCAGTGGCTGAATGCACAATTCCCCTTTTAAGTTTTAACCATGGCTACTCGTTTCGAAAATAGGCACGTCCTTTCCCGGTATTGGTAGCATTTGGTTCTGTGGTACATTTGAACCGGCAGCAAGAATGAATTGACTGACTGAATTGAATAGTGTTGCAGGGCTTGTTGATTTGGTTGCATCCAATGTAATGTACGAACGGTGAAGGCGAGATCACTCGTCTAGGCAGCAGCAGTTTGTACTGTAGTAGCCTACTTGAGGACAGTTTGTTTCGCATGTTGGTCGACAAAAATGCTTCTACATTTCAAACGAGTATGTTTGCACACGAGGAGTTTTGCTCTGCTTTGGCAAAGGCTACGATGCTGGCTACGATACGAGGCTACGATAGCCTTAGTTTTCCTGATTGTTCGTGCTGTCCGGTTGCGTGGAGTGCATATTCTTGTCGTGTTGCTTGCCACAAACTCCAACTCCGCAAGCGGACAAAGCATTTTTCTTATAATTTCTTAACATGTCTGCAATCGCTCTGCTTAAATGAGAACTAGCTGCGTGGAGAGAACTGTCAAAAACAGCTTTCTTCAGAACAGAAGTTGAACAGATAACGCGCATGCCTGATAAGTGCGGTGTATCACGGCAGGTGGAGTTTTACTAACACATCAAACACTGCGTAAACGCTCTCCTGTCTTGCCTACACACGCAATGCAATTCGTAAATGATACAGTATCGATTTTATTATTATGGACTTGATCGCCAAAATTTCTGCCCTGCCTGTTTTCCCATCCACCGGCCGCTACTGTGCATGACTGTTTGACTGGGCCCTTAATGTGACGCTTCCCTGTCTCTCTCTCACCCCATTCGCTTCCTGTCAACCACTTGTCCTGTCACAAATAAAGACAAAAAGGCCAACAAAGATCTTAAAGGTGCACTATGTAATATTTTCAGTAGTTAATTTCCTGAATTTATGCTGCCCATTGACAGATGTTACCTTTCTCACAAATATCGACCACCATCAAAAAATTCCAAGTATTCATTTTGACTGGGAACATTGAACTCTTTATACATGAAAAGGGGGATCTTCTCCATGGTCCGTAATTTCAAATTCTTTGTATGACCAGTGCATGTAAAGAAATTGACAATAAAACCAACTTGACTTGACTTGACTTGACTTGACTTGACTTTTTGAAATAGGCATTTTAGCTGAAATACTGTACTTTGGTCATACTAGTAAATATTAGTTCATTAATCAGTACATATTCATGAAACGATCAAATTTGGCAGTACAGTGGACAGCACAATTTCACTGAACCGTGTAGTTGCAATACCGACTCTGGTGGCCACCATCTTACACAGTGCACCTTTAAAAAAAAAAAAAAAAAATTTAAAAGATGTGTGTACCTTCCCGGTGGTCTCGATGCCTCTGATGGCCGACACGTAGAGCACGACCCAGGCACTCAGCAGAGCCAACACCATCCACCACTGCAGGCCTCCCGAGTCCTCGATGGTCGTCCCCGCGTTCAGGGTCTCCCGGTACCAGAAGTAGTCCACAGGCGAGCTGCGGGCGCACTCCGACACATACCCTGAAAGGGGTGAGATTAACCCATTTTAGCCAATTTATTTCATGAAGTAGTCCACAGGCGAGCTGCGGGCGCACTCCGACACATACCCTGAAAGGGGTGAGATTAACCCATTTTAGCCTGATGACTCGTATATGTTGTTTGACCTTTGTTTGCCTGGAGACACATATACGCTGCATTCAGGCTCTTTTGAGATTTTAGCTTTATTAATAAAAATGTGGGTTTGTTACAGCTGAATGAACACATTCTAATGCAAGATGAGGGTCTTAGGGTTTAAATGCAACTTATTTCATGAAGTAGTCCACAGGGGAGCTGCGGGCGCACTCCGACACATATCCTGAAAGGGGTCGTATGGAGGCGGGGTAAGATTAAAGTGATACTGTGCCCATTTTTGGAAATAAGCTCATATTACATCTCCCCTTGAGTTAATGTATTGAGTTTTACCTTTCTTCTTTACTTTCTTTTCGTTCTCTTAGTATGGCAGGGCAAATTTTACCTCCATGCTAGCTATTCTCATTGAGTCCTATGTGACCAGCTGGCGGCTAGCTCTAATTCATTTCTTTCTTTCTTCCCTGTTTCCTTTCATTTACATTTGTTAACTTTGTGAAGCACATTGAGTTGCACCTGTGTATGAAATGCGCTATATAAATAAACTTGCCTTGCCTTGCCTTGCCTTAGCTGTATCACTGTAACCCAATGTAAACAAAAGTTGCCCCCATTAGAATTGAACATTTCAAAAAAAACATTTTTATTGAACATCCTACCGTAGGATAAAATTACAATGTAGGACCGTTTGTCAGAACACCGGCGCGCGAGGCTAGATAATCTGGGGACTCACTAGTTCGACGCCCTTTCGGTACTTACCGCTTACGTCATACAAACCTAAACCTAACCCTAACCCTGACCTTAACCCTAAACCTAACCTTAAACCTAACCCTAACCTTAACCCTAACCCTAACCTTAACCCTAAACCTAATGCCCCGTGTACATGGGGAGCGACCAACGCGAATGAAGCGACGGAGGTCATTCATTCTCTATGGAGGGTGCGCGACCAGCGCTACCGGAGCGAATTCGCCAGGGGCGAAGCTTCTTGAGCGACCAGGGCGACTTTTGACGATTAAACTCAAGCTAATCTTAAGCGAATTCGCTATGACGCTGTTCGGCGAAAACCAATCGGAACGTTCATATCGAGGAATGTCCCAGGCTGTCAAGACAGAGCCGTTATGTGATTAGCTGAATCAAACATGTCAGTGCAGCGTCCAGAGCGAATAAAACGAATTCATGGCGAAACTTCTTCAACTACCCCAGCTACCCGGTCGCGTTGGTAGCGCTTGATGTACACGGGGCATAACCCTAACCTTAAATCGCTTGTTTGAAATGTTTGATTACCATGTGAAGTACCGAGAGGGCGTCAAACTAGTGGGTCCCAGATAATCTGTCCCTGCATTGCAGACATCGTGCAGGCATATTAACCCATTGATGCCTAGAGCACTTGCAAAAAAGGCTGCCGAAGGCCCAAGCCCTTTTTAAGAAAAGTTGCCCTCAGCCTATAAAAACTGAATGAAATATCTCAGCCTCTGAAGCACATAAAACATGCAATAAGATGCATTTAAATGCTAAGACCCTCATCTAACAGTAGAATGTGTTCCTTCAGCTATAACATATCAATTTTTTCAAATCTCATGAGCCTGAATGTTGCGTCATGCAGCTCCAGGCGCCAGGGCCAATGTTGCGCAACACAACATCCAGCATCAATGGGTTGAAAAAGCAATGTAAGCTGAAAAAGATCATCAAGGACATTCTGCCAAATACTATAGTCATTACCAAGCATATCAGGCAGCACCGTAAGCTAAAAAAAGAACCACACACACAGGAGGACAAAAGACAACGGGGCTCAAAGGTTGCTGCCATTTGTGATATAATCATCAGTAAGATTTCACGGCTCAGTGAGCAATGGAGCAATGTCGGCTTTCATAAGAGCGGATGGAGACACTGTAGTCAGTGATGCCAGATTGGGTGGTTACCGGCCCAATTGGGCTGGTTGGGATGGCCGTCTGTGGGTAAAAACTGGACAAAATGGCCATTTGGTGTTTTTTTCTGCAGTTTTAGGCCCCTAGAAATCTATGCAATTTGTTGAAATTGGGTGGAATTTAGTGCATTTTGGCGTTTTTTGAGAACCTTTTTGGGCGAAATTTGATCACACACATCTGGCAACACTGTAGTGTCGTGTTTGTCCCATCTGTCACCTGTCACCTCTTTTGTGTGTTTTTTGATTCGAACGTGTGGGTTTCTCAGCTTCTGTTTTGGCTTCATGACATTTTCATTTACGTGTACTTGGTTACCCTGAGGTACGCGTATCACTCCCTGGTTCAGAAAATTTAATTTCATCCAAACAACAGCACGGTTGCAGCAAATTGTGGGCCCTATGTACAATCAGCTCCAATGGACCCCCCATCTACATAAATCGGACTGTGTGTGTTTGGGCCCTGCCTTCTGCCCTCTGCCCTGGTGACTCAGTAACACTTTACACCCCCCCTGCTGTACGAGACACAGTGGTGTAGTCTACGTAGAACGCAGGTATACAGAGTATACCCACTTCTAAATTTCAGGGATTTCAGTATACCCACTTAAAATTGATTGATCCATTGTTTTGAATAGCACAAATATACTGTATACAGTATACCCACTTCAAAAAATGCTCAAATATACAGTATACCCACCATAAAAAAGTAGACTAGACCACTGATTCAAGGTTGACCAGTAAATCAGTGAAATCACTCTGTTGTTGAAAGGAAGCTGAGGCACTGAAGTTTGCCATTTCTACTTTTTTATTTGGCTACGATGATTACGCGTTTCGGCCCTTATGGCCTTCTTCATGGCGATATGCCTTTTTTTAAAAGAAAAAAGAAAAAATTGCAACCTTGAGTACCTCAGCATTTGTCTACCTGGACCAAGTTTGAGAGCCCCTACACTGATGAGCACCAAGGGGAAAAGGTGAAGACCCAGAAGCACTCCAATTACCTGCTTGTGTTTGATACAAGGGAAATCTCTGTGTTGAAAGGGAGCATTAATAATAATAATAATAACTTGGTTTTATATAGCGCCTTTCAAGGAACCCAAGGTCGCTTTACATTGGGGGGCTGAAGGGGCAGGGGAAGGGCCAGTGAAGTTAAAGTCCATATGCCTCTGTGAATAGATGTGATTTCAGGTGCTTCTTGAACGTAGCCAGTGTGGGGGTGGGGCCCCAAGCGAAAATTCAATGGAATTAATATTTTTTCGAAACAAAATCACTACTGTAGAAAAATGTGAGCAACTATTCACCATCTAGGACAGGGATGGGCATCTTTCACGATGAAGGGAGCCACATTTTTCCATCACTCCTATTGGAGGGCCACATGAACACGGATCTGACAGCAACTTGCAGAGTGCAAGGGCCAGTTGGATGGTCACTGACTGCCCTTATTGCTTGGAATGAATAAGGAGTGTTCTCTATCAGCCAACAGTATAATCTCAATTAGCGTATTCACTAGTGGTTTAAAAAAATATATGTTTTATGTACGGGCCGTACTCAGTGAGTAGGAGGGCCACATGTGGCCCCCGGGTCTCCAGTTGCCCATCCCTGATGTAGGAGCTTGTGGGCCCCAAGCAGCTGCCTGGTGACAAGATGTTGACAGAGTGTCACTCCTGATGCATTTCTCGAAACCATAGTTGCTAACTTATTTAGCTTTGTTGTTTGCAATGCGATTTCCCATTGGCAACTACCCAAGTTGCTAACCAGCTAACAACTCTACTGTAGAAGCATCACTACACGATTGTACACACAAAGTAGGACTGGACTGTCTAATTTGTGAACTTCAAAGTAATTTTCAACATTCACAGAGTTACAGTTCTGCACTTTGTCTTTGCAGTGCAAAATGGCTTACCCTTTTCGAAGAGTACCCTGACTATGTGAACAAGGTTAATAGGGGTCGCACCTGTTCTGTTGGCATTGAGAGGACACTGGCTCCATGGCAACGGGTCCTGGAAGGAGTTGAAGAAATACCACATGACCCAGGCCATGATGGTGTTGTAGTACATGCCCACCACGAACGACACCAGCATGGAGGCGATACCTACAGGAGCAGTTGAGAAGTTGAGAACTTTTGTTTTACACTTCATAAGAATTGTGTACATATGTATGGGACATGCTCATCCCTCAGAAGGATGGATTCTTGTTCCACTGAATGAGTAATTAAAAAAACAGTGCTTAAAGGAGTATGCCACTATTTTGGGGCTTAATACAGTTAAAATTGTGGGCTGGGGTTTATAAAGGTGGTAAAATGTCTTATTTTTCATGTGAAGCGTTGTCTTGCTTTAAGACAAGTTAAAAGAAGGAGTATGTCGCTAAGCTAGTGGAAGTCAATGCATCCATGTAGCATTGCTACATGCTACACGGATCCATTGACTTTCACTAGCTTAGCGACATATTACCTCTTTTAACTTGTCTTAAAACAAGACAACGGCTTACATGAAAAATAAGACACTTTACCACCTATATAAACCCTGGCCAACGATTTTAACTGTATTAAGCCCCAAAATAGTGGCATACTCCTTTAAGTTGTGCTGTATGATGTGAACAGAATTTAGCACACAGTTTGAATTCTCTTGATTACAACAGCACTTGAACTAACTCCCATCGACTTGAGTGAGGTAACTAGATATATACTATAATACCATTATAAAACTGATATAATACAATATAAAACCGTCTCCTTACCGACTCCAGTGAGGTAGGGGCTGATGGACCTCCAGACGCCCACACTGCCGCTCCTGAGTCTCTGGCCGATAGCAAACTCCAGATGCAGCAGAGGAATCCCCTCCAGCACCAGCAGGATCAGGAAGGGGATCATGAATGCACCTGGCAACACACACACACAGGTACGTTACCTACAGACATCTACTGTAGAAATACAGGAGTCATGAATGCACCTGTGAACACACACATACAGTAGGTAAGTTACCTACAGGCACATGCCGTAGAAAGAGATGCACCGGATCCGGTTCCGGTTCCGGATCCGGCAGGATAATAGGGTTTTTCACAGGATCCGGGTCCGGCAGGATCTTAAGCAGTGGATCCGGTACCCGGCATGTTACCTAAAAATCAGGGTCTGGTGCATCTCTAGCCTAGGCTTTTCAGTCAGTCTTTCACAACCCCAATCACTGCATGGAGTGAAAGCCCTTTGGAAAAAAATAGTTTGAGCCAACGTAATAAAAAGGGCCCACGTGTGCAAGTAGACTATATGTTTCAACTCTGTTGTAGGATCCGGTTCCGGATCCGGCAGGATCTTAAGCAGTGGATCCGGTCTCCGGCAGGATCCTGAAAATAAGGATCCGGTGCATCTCTAGTAGAAATACATATTCATGAATGCACCTGTGAACACACAGTACATTACCTACAGGTAGGCCTACCTACTGTAGAAGCACAGTAGTCATGAACGCACATGAACGCACCTGTGAAAACACAGATTGTTGCATCTTTGAGTTTGTGTGTGTTTAACCCCTTAGCGCAGAGCCAATATAACCTTACTATCACCAAAATAGTTATGGCTACTGTATGTCTTAATCTGTTACTTAAGGCTCTCAGTAATGTCATATTAATGTTGTTATGATGTAGATGAGTCTTTCCAGCAAATAGGGAATAGGCCCGTCAGCGACCCCATCTGCTGTAAGAGGCTACGAAACACAGTTAGCGAGATGAGCAGCTAACGATGATGACTGTTAGGGACTGGTGGTGATGAAGTAATCAAATAAAGAGGAGGTTGAAAAGAAAAAAATACCAAGGCACTCTCTTCAAAAGTAAAAAGCCTTTATTCCATGGCTTGGTTTACAATTAACCTTTAAAAAACTCTGACATGTTTCGGCCGATTGGCCTTTCTCAGGGAGTCAAACTAAAGAGGAGGTTGAATTGTATTACATGATTTGCTGATAAGCTGTAACTTTTAAGAGCCCACGACAAACTTGAAACAGCAATAGACATCTTCAACAAGGGGGTAATTCCGCACGCTTCTGTTTCATCATCTGGTGTATCGACGAGAGAGAGGCATGAAATCTTCACTGGAGAAGACAACACCAGAGCAGCACAGATGCAATTCTGTTTCTTTATTCACGTTGCCAATACTTGATTAAAGAAAAAGAATTGGCGTGTTGCTTGGCGTGTTGCTTTAACGCAAGAAGAAGAATGTTTATCCTTTATCTCCATTTTACCCTTTCCTCTTGTCTTTGTAGGGCAGAGATAAGAGGTAAAACCCTCATCTTTATGTAACTTCTCTTAGCTATAGGAGTAATAGTCAGAGACGTCATAGAGGGTGGAAATGAAACCTTCTTTGTGTTGCCATTTAAGTTTTTTTTGTCTTTTGTCTTTTTTGTGAGCAGATGTTCAAATTCACTCAATCACAGTTTGAAATGGTAAAGTCTGTGAATTTTCCACCCCAATTTGCTTTTTGGGGTGATTATACCCTACAAATGTTATACCGAAAATAGAAGATTTCTTCCTTTACAGATCTACCAGGATGCAAGGGATTGTGAGGAATGCTTCACCTGCAAAACTTCAACTAGTGTCTGAGAATGATTTCCCAAGGGCTCAGTAATATACAGTATTCTAGGGACTCCAAGCATCGCAAAGAGGTCTCAGCAGTGTTGCCAGATTGAACTGTTTCCCGCCCAATTGGGCTGCTTAGGATGGCCGTGTGCGGGTAAAAATGGCATTTAGCAGAAAAACCCGTCCAATTTTTGCCATAGAAATCAATAGAATTGGGCTGGATTTTGTGCTTCTAGGTGGGTTTTTGGGCATTTTTTGGTCTGGAAATCATCAGCCTCATCTGGCAACCCTGTGTCTCAGATGTTCCCAAACAGGAGATTGCTAATCTTACTGCTCCTCAGTGCTCCAGTGGCTAAAAACAGATCAGAGACATCTCAAATAAGACGGAACGTGACATTGTTTGTTTCCAGAGCTCTAAATTAACTTTTTCATCACCAGCCGAGATGGCTAGTAGAACTTCATCTTACTTACACACACTCACTAATGGATCAAAGTTGTCTTCTTCTTCTACCAGCCAAACTGAAATGTCACCAGCATTTGGCTGGTTGGCTGGTATTAATTTAGAGCCCTGTTTGTTTCTATTCATCCCTGTTATCTTTTAAACTAAGGGGTGTAACGCGTTCAACTCAAACAAAGTGAACAACTGGGTGCTCATTCCTCGAGAATATATGAACTAAATAAAGACCAGGACAGCACTCCAAGTTTTGTGGTTTATTGCCCGTCAGACGTTTCGGGGTTCTTCAGTGTCGGGCAAACCTTTTGCTGCTGTCCTGCTGTGCTGTCCTGCTCTTTATTTCATCCCTGTTATCTTTGCCAGTGCTATACTGTACGTACGCTCTTTGTCTGAAGTCTGTGCACACTAATACATTAGGGAAGTCAAACAAAAACATACTATAACATGTTATCGCGACAGTCAGTTTAATCAAGAAGCACCCCCTTGTCTCCCCCGATAAACCTTTTTCTCATTCTCTCGTTTCCTTATCCTTTTCAGACATACCGCCTGTAGGTCAGCAGATACCGTATTATGCTATTTTATCTGTCTCTATGCTGCTGTATCTCTTTAGATACACGAATACAAAGACATTGTCTATGTACTGTACAGTATGAGTACACAAATCAATATTCTGTGTGCATAGCTGGCGATATCCCCCTATACCCTTTTATCTGCAATGTATCCACACAAATACACAGTCCCGTGCAATGTATATTATAATCACACAAATCAATGCACGCAGTCAGTACCTATATATCTGCAGATATCTGATTGCGTTACTGCAGATACCTGATGGCCTTACTCACCTCCCCCATGACTCTGGCACAGGTACGGGAACCTCCAGACGTTGCCGAGCCCCACACAGAAGCCCACGCAGGTGAGCATGTACTGGGTCTTGTTGTCCCATTTGGGCCTGCTGTCAGCCTCCTCCACTTCCATGCGGTCCAGGTCGGCGTGGGACGGGATCCGCTTCTCCAGGCCCGGGTTCGGGAGCGTCAGCTTCATCCTGCTGGACGACTGTCGGGTCGGGCCCTGCTGTGTAGTTTCTTCTTTAGTAGTAGTCTGCGTAGTAGTCTGTGTAGTATTAGTAGTCTGTGTAGTAGTTTCTTCTTTACTGTACACTTCAATGTGGATGGACAATACTAGGTAGCCTATTGGTGGCTCTTTGAAGCTTTGATGCCAATAGGCAACAAGGTACTAAAGTATTACTGTAGGTCCTGCTCCTCGGTGTGATTGAGGAGAAATAGGTGATGGTGCTCCTGTCCACACTTGTCATTTGTTTGCTCTTGCTCAGGTAGCTCGACCTCTCTCCCTCTCTCTCTCTCTGGGCCTTTCTCAAAACCTAGTGCAGTGCACTTCCAAGTGTATTAGCCTAATTAGTCACGTCCAGTGATTTGATACTCTTTGGTGAACTCTACGGAATATCCCATTACTGGGTGTGACTAATTAGGCTGATACACTTGGAAGTGCACTGCACTAGGTTTTGAGAAAGGCTCTCTCTCTCTCTCTCTCTCTCTGTCTGTCAGCTGTCCCTGAATGATGACCTTTAGAACAGGTGGACTGAGTATTATCTGTACGCATACTCTCTCTCTCTGTCTCTCTCTCTCTCTGTCTTTCACTATCTCTCTTTCCGTATCTACATATCGATCTCTTTCTTGTTCTTGTTCTTGTCTCTTTATCTCTCCGTCTCCTCACTTTCTCTGTCCCTCCCTCCCTGTTTCTCATCTTGTCCACCCCACGTGCCCTCTGCACGCATGAGTTATTGTGTATTGTCAGCAACAAAGGGGCCTCCGTCATGATTGTGTGTGTGTGTGTGTGTGTGTGTGTGTGTGTGTGTGTGTGTGTGTGTGTGTGTGTGTGTGTGTGTGTGTGTGTGTGTGCGTGTGTGACAGAGAGAGAGAGAGAGATTATTATCAATAATAAATGTTTTTATTTTTTTAGTTAAACTGCATATTGGAGACTAGTCAAACGCAATTTCAAACTTTTGTGCTAACCCTGTTAACATAGATTTTTCACAATGAAGTACACTTGACTTGACTTGACTTGACTTGACCTGACCGTAGTTAATGCTTAAAAGAGAAAGAGAGGACTCCCGTCATGGCAGCATTGTAGTTAATGCATACAGGACAAAGAGATGACTAAACCAGAAATGTGAAGCAGCATACCGACTCATCATTTCCTTAAGAGCCCTTCACGGCTTGGGGAAAAAGATCACACGCCGTAAAAGCGGCTCCACACACACACACACACACACACACCACACACGCACGCACGCACACACACACACACACACACACACACACACACACACACACACACACACACACACAAGTACAAGTACAAAAAGTCAATAAATTACAGATATAATAGGGAAGATTGCCCAACGGTGCCTTTGCGATAAAAAGTAACATATGCAATTTAAGTCTCCGGGGCTACGGGCTATGTGTTTACGTGTATTACCTAAATACAATCACAATTGCTCTCCTCCTCCAAAATCACATTACTGTAGCCGCACAGAAACGCAGAAACGCATATAAGTAGAAACACACGCACACACACACACACACACGCACGCACGCACGCACGCACGCACGCACACACACACACACACACACACACACACACACACACACACACACACACACACACACACACACACACACACAATTCCCAATGCAAGTGACCCTGAAGTAATCAGGGCCGGATTTAACCACCAGTCAGGGGGGCCCTGATTGCCCAGTCAGGGGGGCCCTGATTGCCCAAAAGTGGAAAATTGTAGAATTGTGACAAGATGCAACGTTGAAAAATGCATCTACTTTATTATGTTAGTGGCCTCAGGCTATCTTAATCCGGCAAGCCTATGCCTTGCAGCAAAAAGAGTAAACTATTAAGTGCAACATATTGACCGAAAGCATGGTATTTAAATAATGTCAACGCTCTTCAAAAAGCTTTAAAAAGAAAAATAGGCTATAAAAGTACAAAAACTGCACTCTCAAACTTCTCATTTATTACTCACAGTAGGCTTGGGCGATGTCCCCCTAATTGGCAGCTGATGATGTTTACAGTGAGACGATGCGATGGACGATGACATCGTCATCGTTGGGGGGGGGGTTACTATTATTATTATTATTATTATTTTTAATTATCATATGTTTCGGTTTTTTTGGCTTTTATTTTAATATATTTGCTTTAAGAGTAGGCCTAAGTCAAATATATTAACAGTTTTTAAATTCTTACCAAAAAAAGTTTAAACCTCCTCCAGCTGCGCTGTCTGCAACAGAGATGGTCGCTCCTCTGCTGTCTGTGAGAGCGACTCTCCCCGAGCGACCCCTCCCCATCGCCCTTCTTGTCTCTCGTGTCACCATCAGCTGCTTCAAGCCCACTCTTCCAAACTCCACCGCGTGGAAACTTATTTTCAGTAAATTTCGCGATGCAGCCTACTGCAGGCTGCTACTAGAGTGTGTTATTTAACGGCGTAGTTCTATTTCAAGACCAGCTGTGTCACAGCGTTTTTTGCATACCGGTACATAACTTTAGCCATGCAGGGAAGCCCAGAACGTTTGTCAAATGGAAGAGATGAGAACCCACGCGTGCCTTCTCGAGGTTTTGCAATGGATTTTAGCCCGAGTTAGCAAATTACCCGACGCGAATGTTTCTTAAGCACACGGCGAGACTTTTTAATTCATCAATGGAAACAATTGCGGTGAAGCCACAAAGACGCGGGCAGACATGGAATCGCTTGCGCTCCCTCTTGGCAGTGGGCTAATCAGAAGTGTAGCCTACAATCTTGTGTGGCTACTTCACAAGACATCTCCATCGCGGAGAGATTAAACATTTTGAGTCGAATTTCCGTTAAACATGAAATGGTAAACTGTCGCAATTGCTGAACGATTTGTTGCTTTCACTTCAGGCTACTCCGGAGGGAGAACCAATGCCTCATGACTCCGTTGTAGAAACAATAAATGTAGGCAATCAGACACTTAGACCTACTTGAACTCATATGCAGCAAACAATAGTAGGGCTTAGTTTTTTTTTAAAATTCCATTGCGGTTTTTTTTCGTAGCTATAAAATTCACTCTGCTTGAGGCTCGGTCNGTTCAGTCCTGCTACCTGCGCAGCCCGCTGCTACTAAGGATTTTACGGTAATGTTTCAGTTTATTGCAATGCCAAGCACCGTAATGATGGCAATAGCAGCGGCTTCAAAAATACAAATTCCTTGGCATCACGATGTTGGCTGTCCATCGTGATGCCAGCTGTCCATCGCCGATGGACGATGACATCGTCTATCGGCACAACCCTAACTCACAGCAGATGCGTTTTTGCTCTTGAGTGCGCGTTGGCAACAACACCTCGGACACTATCACGCTGAGCACAGGAGCTCCACAAGGGTGTGTGCTAAGCCCTCTGCTCTTCACCCTACTCACACACGACTGTGAAATAACCCACAGCACCAACCACCTGGTGAAGTTTGCAGACGACACAACCCTGGTGGGACTCATCACCATCGGCGACGAGACACACTAGAGGATAGAGGTGGACCACCTAGCCAAGCGGTGCAGCGACAACAACCTCCTACTGAATGTCAGCAAGACAAAGGAGATTGTTGTCAACTTCCAGAAAGGCCCCCGCCGACTCCTGCCACTGACCATCGATGGTGCTGCTGTGGAGAGGGTGAGCAGCACTAAATTCCTTGGAGTGCACATCAGCGACGACCTCTCCTGGACCACCAACACTGCATCACTGGTCAAGAAAGCCCAACAACTTACTGCGGAAGCTGAATCATGCCAGGGCCCCACCAGCCATCATGACCTCCTTCTACAGAGGATCCATTGAAAGCATCATCTCCAGCTATATCACTTTGTGGGGCGGGAGCTGCACTGACTACAACAGGAAAGCCCTGCAATGTATAGTGAACACAGCTGGGAAGATCATCAAGGCACCCCTCCCCTCCCTGCAAGACATCTACTCCAGCCGCCTCACCCGCAAAGCCCTCACAATTGTGAGGGATGAGACCCACCCAGCACACAACCTGATCCGTCTCCTGCCCTCCGTAAATAGGTACGGGAGCCTACAGTCCAGAAGCACCCGACTGGCGAACACCTTCATCCACCAGGCCATCAGAATGCTGAACTCCCTCCACCCCCTCCCTACACGGTCTGCTCCAGCCACCAGGCAGACAAAAAGCTAAGACTATCTCTTTATCTCTCTATCTCTCTATCTCTCTCTCTATCTCTCTCTCTCCCACACACACACACACACACTCACACACACACACACACACACACACACACACACACACACACACACACACACACACACACACACACACACACACACACAACCTATAGAACTGCTCCATGTGACTGCACCTTACCTGCACTCTCTGATCTCTACTTCCAAGAACTGCTTACACCAGGGGTGTCACATTCAAATTGTCCGAGTGCCAAAATCAAAATCTGGAAGGAAGTTGCGGGCCGAACTCAACATTTAATTCTTAAAAAATTGAGTTTAATATTGCGTAAAATTTAGCACTTCATACTCATGGTTAAATTTCACAAACACTCTTTCCCATCATACTGTACATGGTAGTTTAAATGTGTCTTCACATCCTGTGACACACAACAATTCATGTCCATATCTTGTTACACTACACATTAATGGTGTATGTGGGCCAACTGTAACACACATTTGAAATGGTCTCATGGGCCAAATGAAATGACCCCGCGGGCCAGATTTGGCCCCCGGGCCTGAGTTTGACACCCCTGGCTTACACTATGAGACTTGCACCTCCAACTATGCTGCTAAATGCTAGACCACTGGACTACAATAGACCATGCTGGATGGCACAGTTTGACTTTTTGTATTCCACGACTGGACTGTACCTGCACTACCCCACAAGAACACACACACACACACACACACACACACACACACACACACACACACACACACACACACACACACACACACACACACACACACACACACACACACACACACACACACAATTCCCAATGCAAGTGACCCTGAAGTAATCAGGGCCGGATTTAACCACCAGTCAGGCCCTGATTGCCCAAAAGTGGAAAATTGTGGAATTGTGACAAGATGCAACGTTGAAAAATGCATCTACTTTATTATGTTAGGGGCCTCAGGATATCTTAATCCGGCAAGCCTATGCCTTGCAGCAAACAGAGTAAACTATTAAGTGCAACATATTGACCAAAAGCATGGTATTTAAATAATGGCAATGCTCTTCAAATAGCTTTTTAAAAAAAACCTAAGCTATAAAAGTACAAAAACTGCACTTTCAAACTTCTCATTTATTACTCACAGCAGATGCGTTTTTGCTCTTGAGTGCGCGTTGGCAACAACACCTCGGACACTATCACGCTGAGCACAGGAGCTCCACAAGGGTGTGTGCTAAGCCCTCTGCTCTTCACCCTACTCACACACGACTGCGAAATAACCCACAGCACCAACCACCTGGTGAAGTTTGCAGACGACACAACCCTGGTGGGACTCATCACCAACGGCGACGAGACACACTACAGGATAGAGGTGGACCACCTAGCCAAGTGGTGCAGCGACAACAACCTCCTACTGAATGTCAGCAAGACAAAGGAGATTGTTGTCAACTTCCAGAAAGGCCCCCGCCAACTCCTGCCACTGACCATCGATGGTGCTGCTGTGGAGAGGGTGAGCAGCACTAAATTCCTTGGAGTGCACATCAGCGACGACCTCTCCTGGACCACTAACACTGCATCACTGGTCAAGAAAGCCCAACAACTTCCTGCGGAAGGTGAATCATGCCAGAACCACCCGACTGGCGAACACCTTCATCCACCAGGCCATCAGAATGCTGAACTCCCTCCACCCCCTCCCTACACGGTCTGCTCCAGCCACCAGGCAGACAGAAAGCTAAGACTATCTCTTTATCTCTCTATCTCTCTCTCTATCTCTCTCCCTCCCACACACACACACACACACACAACCTATGGAACTGCTCCACGTGACTGCACCTTACCTGCACTCTCTGATCTCTACTTCCAAGAACTGCTTACACTATAAGGGCCTTTCACATTAGGTTTTGTGGAACTGTTCTAACACAACTAGGCTTCATAAATATTCATGAAACTTGACGGGGGGTAGATGGTGCTGTCTCGCATGCATTTCCATACAACAGGGACTAGAACTGGGCCGTATGATGCTGCAAGTAGCCGCGACAACACCGTGCTTTCACGCCATGGTGAATCTAAGCCCTAATCTAAACAACAGGGCCTACATAGGACTAAATATAACCAGCGATCTCCTTCTCTTACGGCTGTGATACATGTAAGCGAATTTCCACCCGCTTTCAACCTGCTCGCTCACCTCGCGTGGTGACGTAGCATCGTTTCCCGGTCAAATTAGCTTAGCTTAGCAAATGCTGTGGTCAAACAACCGTCTCTCTTCAATCACAAACACTGTATGTACAAATAAAAATGATGAAACAGGAGCGAATATATTGGTCACCTTAACCCAAGTGTCATTTATTTTAAAACCATCTGTGAAAAACGATCGGCAGATTTGACACCACCAAAATCAAAACAGCCTCCATTTTTAATATCCCAGTAGTGCTGGTGACGCACGTGACGTCATGGCGTTGAAAGCTCTCCCATTGGTTAACGCTTTGCGGTGCCGCTACATTTTTCAGCCAAGCTCAACTTTCTCGCCTCGCTCGCCCACCGCCCGCCACCCTCGCTTCCCTACGTCACCACCTCTCGCCTCGCTGCCGCGTCCCAACGGAAAATAATGGAACGCCACGCTTCTACCGCTTTGGAAGCGCCCTTGTAAATCAGGCGTTAAACATACAGAAATGTGTTAGGGCTTATTCAAAAGCTGAGATTCTTAGCTTTTTACAGTTTTTTTTACGGCATTTTTATGTTCTTTCAATCCAAAGTTATTTAACTTTAAGCGGACGCCACTTCAAGTAAACAGTGGCGTTATTCTCCAGCCGGATAGAGAGGATATCTTTTTTTGTCATGCAGTGTTTCCCACAGAAATTTTGGAAACTATGGGGGCAGCCGGGATTTTTTTTGTCGGGGGGTGGGGGGTCTGGGGGGGGGGGGGTCTTTTCACTGGCCTTTTTTTTGTCGGGGAGGGGGGGGTCTTTTCACTGGCCTTTTTTTTGGGGGGGGGGGGGTATTCACGCAGTGTAAATGCAAAATGGCAAAACAATGAGTACAGTATGACATTGGCGCATGGAGAAACTATAGGCCTACGCCTACATTTCAGCCATTTATATTTTGAGCAATAAGGCTACATAATACACATGCAGGGGTCTATGTAATGAAAAAAATAATAAAACAAACTAGGAGCAGAGATAAGAATTTAAGATTGCTGTGAAATTGTTAACGCATAAACAAAAAGGGTCTAAGAGGGTAGGCTATGCCTTTTCCCCACACACACATTCTACATGAGGGGTGCTGGTCACAGGGCCAGTTTTTCAAAATTCCTCCCATTAAAAGGGCTGAACAACATATTACACATTTATGTCTATATTCACATTCATTACACATTAATTTCTATATGCAGCCCGATGTCTCCTCTGCCTTGTCAATGAAGGCCTGTCACCTAACTCATTACAACTGTAAAACAAAGCCTGGGGAGTGTTAGTAAACTCATCCCAACTGTCCCTTCTCGGAAGGTTTTTTTTTATTGCTCCCAAACCCAAGTTAAGTACAACAACTTGACAAGGCTTTTGATCCCTCTCTCTTTCAAGCACTTGTGGTTTTCTCTATAGGATGTATTTACTCCAGGAGGAAAATGCGAAGGAAATCGTAATTGAAATCGCTTTTAACAAACACGGAAATCAATTTTTTTTTTTTAAAAATCAAAAAAAAAAAAAAAATGTTTTTTTTTTTTTTAACATTTTCGGAAACGATGGCAGCCAAATTTAAACTATGGCGGGCCGCCATAGTTTCCTCAATGTATGGGAAACACTATGTCATGGCTGTGTTCTTTGTTCCCTCGAGTTCCCTCGATGTTCTTTAAAGTAGTAAGGCTAGGCCGACTTTAAAGAACATGATAATTGCTTGAGCAAATTTTCTCTGTCTACTGTAAAAACTGCCGACAGAAAAGCGATGTTGATTTTTAAAGTGCGTGGGCGGGGATAGGTGTTTGCACATGCCGGTAAATCCTAACACAGGCAACATGTAGACTAGCGGAACTCAGCTCCGCACGCCTCGAACCACGTCTTTCGCGATTCTATAATCGCCCCTGTTTGAGCCCTGTTTGAGCTGATGATGGGTGTGTATGGGTGGAGTAAATGCAAAAAGAAAACGAAACCAGCAGTGCGCAGCCCAGTTCTAACAGGGCTAGTAGAAAAGGCCTTTATGAGACTTGCACCTCCAACTATGCTGCTAAATGCTAGACCACTGGACTACAATAGACCATGCTGGATGGCACAGTTTGACTTCTTGTATTCCACTACTGGACTGTACCTGCACTACCCCACAAGAACACACACACACACACACACACACACACACACACACACACACACACACACACACACACACACACACACACACACACACACACACACACACACACACACACACACACACACACACCTTACCTGCACTACCTCAGTCCTGGAACCTACCTCTTGTATTGTATTACACTATACTTTCACTGTTATTAATATTTCTATTATTGTAGTGTCTACATTGTTATTTATCTTATCTCTGTTACACATTCAATGTTAGATGCTAAAAGTTAAATGTTAAATGTTGAATGTTAAATGTTTTATACTGTATTTATTATTGTCCATTGTTACCAGTCCATCACCGTTACCTGTCCTGTCTGTCGCCCTTTCTGAAAAATGTCAGTTTGTGTATGTCTTGTCCTGGCATGGCATAGAAAGAAGACGTAATATCATTTTGCCTTGTATGTCTTGTGCATATGATGAAAGTGACAATAAAAGCTGACTTGACTTTACTTGAATTTCTTTATTAGTTTATTTTGATAATTTATACCGCTGCCCATTCACAAGTGTTATCTTTTTCAGTAAATGTACAACCGCCACCAATTTGAAATTATTCATTTTGACTTTGATAACGCTTTTCATACATGTATAATGGATGCCAAGCACCTCCAAGAGTTTGATGGTAGAATGCAAGTAAAAAACCTCCCTGCCGTGGCCTAACAGTAGAGCACTGGGTTTCTATGCCGGCGACCCGGGTTCGATCCCGTCTCTCTCCCCCCACTTATTTCCTGTCTCTCCTTCACTGTCCTGTCCTAAAAATAAAGACAAAAAAGCCATAAAAATATATAGATATTTAAAAAAACTCCCTCACGAAACCTGCCGCTGACAGCTTTGACTGGGTCCGGCACAAAGACATCTCAAAGGGCCCCAAACAAAATAGATACAATGTAATGAGGATCCAATTCTGGGGCCCCTCTCTCCCTGGGCCCGGGACAAGTGACCCCTTTGTCCCCTTTGGCCAAAATTAGATTTGCCTGCGAGTGGGTCTAGCCTCGGACAATGCCCCAGGCCCTGAAACTAGCTGGCCAATCACAGCGCAGCAGATTTGTTCTGATTTGTTTTGAATCTTTGGATGCAAAGCAGACAGGGTTTTGAGGGAGTGACGACAAAGCGTTAGTCAATAGGCACAGACACAGTTTGAAAAAGAACGGGTTGTTCCGGACCCGTCAACAATCTTCCGATGTCTCATTGAGCAGGGCCAGACTAAATATTCATATACATAATGAAAAGATCATATTTTTAGACTGGGAAGCAGCAGCGGTGACAGAGATTCTTTAAGTATATAGAGATATGCCAATGTAATAGGTTGCTATGGGCACCTAACATGACCAGGTTCCGGTCTGCCTAAAGGGGCGTGTCATAATACTCCTAGCATTGAATAGAACAGTCCTTAGGTCTGCCTAGGTCTGCCTAAAGGGGGATTCCCCCCCCTCCCCCTTGCAATAATAGAACCTGGAAACAATGAGCCAATGGAACCTCTCTCAATAGAACCCGGAAACAATGGGCCATTGGAACCTCTCTCTCTAATAGAACCCGGAAACAATGAGCCAATGGAACCTCTCTCTCTAATAGAACCCAGAAACAATGGGCCAATGGAACCTCTCTCTCTCTACTCTCTCTGGCAGTGATGCTAGGCATAGGCAGATAAAGTTAAGATTGTGGATATCCCAGGAAAAGGTGCAGGACAAAGGCCTCCAGAATCTGATGAGGACTGTTGAAGTTGAAACGTAATCCAGCCATGAAATAATAAAAGAACAAAAAAGGATTTTAAGTGTGCGGACCTCTGACTCAGAAACCATAGGCAGATAAGGGCACATACAGTAGGGCGCCACATTTTCTGGGGGTACCCGAAAACCTCAAAGAAATACAACGTCAAACAAAATGTATGTAGCTAAGCTAAATGTATGTTACAGTGAGCTATATATGGTTATTTTATGTGTAAGTATGTGTGTAATGTTTCGTGGGCAATGTCTTTATTTATGTATGTGTGTATGCTACTTGACACCTTAATTTCCCCCCTGGGATCAATAAATGATACTCTACTCTAATACACTCTACTCTAAATAAAACATTAAACTTGACATGGACAATGATTATTCATGGGCTTTAAATGAAGTGAAGATAGCTCATAGGAATATGGAAATTATTTATTTTCTTACAAAACAAATTGCAAGGTATAACATGTAAAACACACCATACATTTTAGTAAAACTATACAAAACTATAAATTGTATAAATTAACTCTGATAAAAAAAAACCATTCAATAAATTATTTAATTAATGATGTTTTCTTCTTTTTAGCACTATGACTATACTGTACATATTGACATTATTACCACTGAGACAAAAGTTCATGTGATTCTAAAGGCATTTTAAGTTAATTTCCCCCATTTTGTTTTATAAAAATATGCTGTTTACAACAATTGGAATGTTTTGTGTTGTATATACTAACAGCCTACCAGGCTTTAACATGCCCTTTTGCGATTATACAACATATACACATAAACTTTATATAAAGGCCTATATTATATACATATTATATTATAAATGCATATATATATATGAACATATATATATATATAGACAAGAGCATGGTTTTGTGTGCAACACTATTGCAACATGGTACAACATTATTAGTCAGCATTTCCACACTTGTAATTATTCACTAAGAAGAGGCATGAGATGAGAACCCTGCACAGTGTTGCCAGATTGGGCGGGTGCCCGCCAAAATGGGCTACTTGGGATGAGCGTCTGCGGGCAAAAACGGGAAAAAATGGCCATTTGACGTTTTTTTTCAGCCGTTTTGAGCCCTTGGAAGTCAATGTAATTTGTTGGAATTTGGGCGGAATTTAGCGCAATTTGGCGTTTTTTTTAGAAGCTTTTGGGCGGTTTTTGGTCAGACACATCTGGCAACACTGACTCTGTATAGTGATCGCATGATTTCCCACCAATCTACAGACAGTCCTGTACACACCCACAAGAAATTAATTATTGATAAGTGAACGCCCTCCAGTAGGAACATCAGGTGTAGTCCACAGGTGTTTGTGCGTGGGTGCGTGTGTGCGTGTGTGCGTGTGTGTGTTTGTGTGTGTGTGTGAGAGAAATGTCCTTTTTACGATAAGAACATCAGGTGTATTCTACAGTGTGTGTGTGTGTGTGTGTGTGTGTGTGTGTGTGTGTGTGTGTGTGTGTGTGTGTGTGTGTGTGTGTGTGTGTGTGTGTGTGTGTGTGTGTGTGGCTGGGTGTGGATGTGGGTGTGTGTGTGTGTGTGTGTGTGTGTGTGTGTGTGTGTGTGTGTGTGTGTGTGTGTGTGTGTAAGGGGGGGCGTGTTTATGACTTTAAAGTCGTTATCTGTGACATTTGTACTTTCGAGGAGACGGAGCTGATGCTACTGCGCGTGTCGTAAGCGTTGTCCTTAGCCCCACAGCAGCGTGAACACGCCCACTTGTAAAGAGCCACCCCCGGGATGGCCAACGCCGGCACCCCGGACAGGATGAAGATGATGACGTACATCCAATCAGGGTAGAAGAGCTTCTCCAGGCTGGGGAAATCGGCCTATCACAGGAGAGGAGGTAAAAGAGGAGGAAAAGTTAAGGTGTGGCCGGGCAGGCGGCGCGGCACAAGGTTTGTGTACATTTGTAGTTACGGTAATGGCGAGATAACGATGTTTTCCAAAGTCATTCACGAACTTGAGAGAAGGTGAAGGTCACTTTTGAATTCACTGCTATCAAAGGGGGAGGTCTATGTTGAGATATACATGTTTTTTTTTGTTTATAAACATGGTGTTGTGAGGAGGGGCAAGATACTGGCAGTGAACCGACAGCGGTTTCCAACAATCAGAGGTTCAGTTGTGCACAGCCAGGGGGAAACAACCATTTAGAACCCATGTATACGACAGACTTTGTGTACAACAACACAGCTTTAATGTACAGTCCGATTTCTCATTTTAGAGCTACACTATGTTTTTCATTTCCTAATAACTAATACAATGGGCAGGTTGTACAAGTAAGTCAACATACATTCATAAGGCATTTTGATTAAAACTGCCTGTCAAACTTGCATAGATTTCTGTTAGCAAGGGTCTATGCAGGCTTGTTTATGTTGCAAAATTGACAGTTGAAAAAGCTTCAAGGAGGCGACATGGCTCAGTGGGCAAATAAAGTTGAATGTCCACACATTTGTTCCTGGTTAGCTTTTTCCACCCAAGTGAACATTTTCAAGCTACTCGCTCTTGTCTGTTGAAGAGCGAGTAGCTCGAAAAAGCTTACTTATGAATAGAAAAATGAAAAAAGCACAACGGGAACGGGAAGTGTGCGGACAATCAATTATATTTTCATAGTTGTCTGACCCTTTTGTCCAGCACCTGCAAATTTTATATATGTACCTCTACCTTACCGTGCAAATACACCGGCCGCGACAAGATCAAGCAACAAAAATCGCTGGACTGTGCAGCAAAAGCGATGCGTGCGATAGAAGCGACAGAGTGTGTCCATTTAAAGCAGAATGCAAGCATACCAACATTCCCATTGGCTGTGGCGGCTGTCGCTGAACCGCATCACAGCTAATTTGCAATTTAAAGTCCAACTACAAACTGTCGCTCAAGTCGCTCGAATCGCCTCTAGTCGCCCGATTCGCGACTCCATACAAAGTCAATTACTTCCGTCGCTGGAATCGCTCGTGACGCTCTAGGTCTATTCGTGCCTTTACTTTACTGTCCTCACACTGTAAATTGTGCAGTGTTCAGTTAACACTTAGAGGGTTGATTTGATCTTATTTGGACTTAAATTAACTCTTTAAGTGTTGGATTAACACCGCAAAATTTACTGTGCACTGGGCTAGTGTGCCATACCATAATCGTGGACATGGGTTTAACTCCAGGCCGAGGTCAATCCCTGATCCTTCCTCATCTCTCTCATCACTCCCACACACTTCCTATCACCGTCTTTGAGTGTCCTATCTCAATTATAAAAGATTAAAAAAGCTTCTAATGGAATGCCATTGGTCTTTACCAAGGAGAGATAGATAGGAGGGCTTACTCACGTCATAACAGCGTAGTACGAAATGATGGCGAGGGGAGCACGGAAATTGTATTCTTCTTCTACGGTCAGTGTTGGAAGCATCAGGGAAGCATGCAATGCCACTTCTGCGAGGGTCGGAGTGTGGAAGAGGTCATAGGACAGCGTGAATGTTTGTCAGCTGTCCTTAATTACCCCCAGCAATTACTACTGACCAACAGCTGCCGTTAATTGGCCACAAATTATCCATCATGGTGTCGCCCTCACTGACCATGCGCAAGGGAGTACGGAAATTGTATCCATCGCACCCACTGACCAATGACCATGCGCATGGGAGTTAATTTTACATCCACTCGTGTCCTCAGGCAACGCCCCAGTACTACACCGTGGCCAATGCATTCCCCGCCAAGAGATTGTTCTTTCTCTTGAGTTTCTTTGGTCTTTACTTACCCATTCTGGGTTCCAGACGATGTAGGTGAGCTCTTTGGTTGCCGTGGTGGCGAGGTAGAAGACGAAGATGACGAAGACCAGCAGTGGGCTAATGACCCTCCAGGTGGCCTGCCAGAAGAAGTTGGGCTTGTGGCCGATCATGAACTCAATGTCCTCGTTAAACCTGATGGAGTGACAGCCAGAGAATAACAACATATTCAATTGTATAATTGGTCCCACGGCCCATTGGTCCCACAGAATATTCCTGCTGCTCCATGTTCCCACATTTCTAAGAATTAATTGAAATGTAGGCCCTATGTTTGAAAGCCATATTCTCTTAGTTTACTCCGAGATGTGGGAACATGGAGTTGTAGAACATAGGGCCTATATTTGAATAATTTCCTAAAAATTTGGGAACATGGAGCAGCAGGAATAAGCTGTGGGACCATTGGGCTGTGAGACTAATGGGCCGTGGGACCAATGGGCTGTGGGAATATAGAGCTGACCCCGAGGTAATAATTTCTACCTATCCACCCACCATCTAGCTGACTTTGCTATCGATTCCATACAGGTTTACAAGTGCCCTGTCAATGCCATAGAGGTAAAAAAAAAAAAAAAAACCTCTACCTGTCTATCCCACAAGCTAGCTGACGTACATGTCCATGCCATACAGGTGGGCAGCCATGGTCAGTCAATGGTTAGAGAGCTGGCCTTTAGATCAGAGGGTTGCAGGTTTGAGTCCCACTCTTATCAGCACCATGATCCATGCCTGCAGTGCCCTTGAGCAAAGTGCCCTAATCCCACCCCAGGTAGCAAGCACAGTCGGCCCGATTCTGGCTGCATGTCAGCACTGTCGGCTGAGCGTCAGCTCGGCTGAAACACTGGCTATAGTGACTGGGCCAATACTTCTAGGTTACAGTTGGCATGATAGTACTGTTTTTGAGTTGGCCCGATTCTGGTTGAATGCTGCCACTGTCGGCTGGGAGCTGACGCTCGGCTGAAACACTGGTTATCGTGACTGGCCCAACACTTCTTAAAACACTGAAAATAACGGTCAAAACTTCAGTAACTGAGCCAACACTGGGCCAACACTGAAAATAACTGTCAGTATACGGTAATTGGGACATTACTGGGTCGACGACCAAGACAAAATTGGGCCAACTGTTAGACATTGCGAAAAAAGAAGTGGGTCAACAGTGGGCCAGATAAAATTTGTTATGTGGGACTGCTCGAGGGACTGTAACCAACACCCTGTAAATAAATAACTGTACACAGTAAAAACTGCAGTGTTAATGCAACACTATCAGAGTCGATTTAACACCTTCTAGAGTGTATTTGGTCCTAAAGCACTGTCTAAGTGTTGAATTAACACTGCAGTTTTTACTGTGTAAGTCGCTTTGGATAAAGCATGTCAGCTAAGTGTAATGTAATGTGATGAAATGTAATCCAACAGTAGTCCAACTCACCTGTCGATGCCATAGAGGTAGCTGACGGCCATCATCTCACAGAAGGCGATGATGAGGAGGGGGATGGAGCCGGCGAAACTGTCGAACAGGGCCAGCCAATAGTTGCCCGAGCCCTGAGCGAAGATCAGCGCTATGCTGAACGACACCAGGCACACGATCCCTACGATTCAAACACAGGATAGGACAGTATTTATTTATGTGTGTGTGTGTGCGTACTACGCACTGTACTTATGTGTGTATGTTTTCCAACTTTTCTGATTTGCCTACTGTACTGTACGTGACCCCACCTGTGAGCACCTCTTTGGGCCAGCGCTTTGGGAAGATGTTGAGGTCCTGCAGGGGAACAACACATCCCTCTATGGAGCCAAACATGGTGGACAGCCCCAGGCAGAAGAGCATGATGAAGAACAACACGGACCAGAGAGGGGAGACCGGCATCTTGGTAATGGCCTCCGTGAAGGCGATGAAGGCCAGACCAGTTCCCTCCACACCCTGTGCACATACAGGGAACCCATCTTGGTAACGCTTTAGAATAAGGTTCTTCTAATTATAGCCACTAGTAAGCAGGTAGTAATACCCTTACAAGTGCCGAATAACATGCTTATTAGCTTTGTTAACATGCTTATTAACGTTGCTAACATCTGATGAGTAACTTTATTTGAGTAAAAGCATGAAAATCGGTACACATGGCAGCCATCTGGAAAATTTTGTTTTTTTTGCGACGCCTCCATATCTAGTATTAGTCAGCATATCAAGATGGATATGTGTACCGATTTAAATAATAAGACTAAAAAAATAAACCACTATAAACACATAATAAGCAGCTTATAAGATGTTATTAAGCATGTTAATAGTTAATAATAGTAATAGTAATAATAATAGTAATAGTTAATAAGAATGTTATTTGGGCACTTGTAAGGGTATTACTACCTGCTTACTAGTGACTATAAACGCTTATTAGAAGAACCTTACTCTAAAGCATCACCCACATCTCAAAAATACATGAATAAAGAAGCACTCATCAGATTTCTTTTCGCTTTTTTAATCGCCTCAAGTCTTTTCTACCAGCCAAACTCACACCTCATCAGCATTTGGCAGCTTGGCTGGTGCTAATTTAAAGGGACACTGTGTGAGATTTGTTGTTGTTAATTTCCAGAATTCATGCTGCCCATTCACTAATGTTACCTTTTTCATGAATACGTACCACCACCATCAAATTCTAGGTATTCATTATGACTGGAAAAATTGCACTTTTCATACATGAAAAGGGGGATCTTCTCCATGGTCTGCCATTTTGAATTTCCAAAAATAGCCATTTTTAGCTGCAAAAATGACTGTACTTGGACCATACTAGAAAATATTTGTTTAATACTTAGCAAAATTTCATGTACAGATCAAATTTGGCAATAGGCAGTCCAGTTTCAATGAGCAGCATAGTTGCAGTACCTTTTTTGACCATTTCCTGCAGAGTGTCCCTTTAAAGCCCTGCCCGTGACTGAATATACAGTATGGCACAGTGTGTGCCTGGCTTTAGCTGTTTTAGCCAGAGCCAAGGCTGCCTGTTCCAGCCATAATGCTGTCACACCGCTGGTGTTGAAAGAGCTAAAACGCTGCTGACTCCTGCCTTGAAAGCACAGGTCAGGGGCGTTGAACGCGGCAAACGATTCAACCTGAAGCGTTTGACCAGGTATCTCGACCAACCGAAGCTCTTGTTTAAAAAAAATATGAACATTCACTTGGCAGACACCTGCTGGCGCCAAGCTCATTACATATTTTTAGATGAAGTTCAACTTTTGACGCCCTTGGCTTTTGGCGCTTTTGAGTCTAGACACGCTTTGCGGCTTTTGTATGGAGTTTATTTTGTGCCAATAAGTTTAAAGAAGACTTTTATAGTTGCAAGCAAAATATAGCAATTCAAAATACCAAAGGAAAAAAAATAACAAAAAAAATAATATTCAAACGAAAAAAAAAAGATTGCAATAAAAAAAAGTGAAATGGTGTGAAATATCTGCCTTCCCTTAAATATTGTCTCCCTCTCAGTTTTGGTCGTTGACGTTTTCTTTGATCATGTCTCCAGCTTTCTCGTTTGCGCTCCCTGACTTTTTGTTTGCGATTTTTTGACACAAACGTGCCCGGTGGGTGGGCTTTCGACGTTGGGCATTCCTATTGGCTTATGTGTGTTTGACGGACAGCTAAGCGAGCGTACGAAGCGGCTCTGGCCACACGAGCTAGAGCTAGAGCTCTGATTCTGATTGGTTCTAAAAACATCAACACCGGCGCGGAAGTACGATCTCCGAAAAATGGCAGAATGCAGTCCGAGGTAAGTGTAGTGGGGATTTTTAAAAGTGGGGGTACACTATTTGTAAGACAATTAATTTGGCAACTCATCATGTCAAATTGTGTTATTATCATGTCATTGTATTCAAACACGGACAGAAATGTTCAGTTGTTAATCTCACCTCAGGTGAAGTGGGTGGACTATCCTACCCCCTGCGTTGGCTAGCACGCACACTGGTTACACCCCTGTATAGTCAACAATTAGTTTAAATAATATTTTATCCGTTGTTACTAGGCTTATTATTGATTATAAATTATGGTTTACAGGAACAAATACGATCCGACATCCTACTTCGAATGAAAACACGCTTCGATTTAATACTGAGAAACGGAACAGTGGACCCTACATACCTGTTAGATGTTGCCCAGCAGGAGCTGTCTGTAGCAGAAGCAGCATCCCGGCACCTGCAAATTCCACCTGAACTCATCCCCTGCCTACAGGGGCTCATCAACTCAGTTCAGTCATCGGCAATACCTGTACCGCAAGCATTGGTTAATGTGTCCGATGTGGTGACCATTACTGTGGGTAGATTGGGACGGCCCCGTTTAGAGATCGCAGGCAGCGACATAGAAAGTCTTCTCTCCAATGCACTGCCAATAGAACACATCGCAAATCTATATGGCGTGTCAAGGCGAACGTTTTACAGGCGAATGAGTGAGTGCAACTTATCTGTCCGTGGTTGCTATTCAACCTTATCGGATAATGAATTGGACAGTGTGGTGAGGTCAATAAAGACAAGAATGCCTCACGCTGGATACAGACTGGTGAAAGGCGAGCTGTTAGCTAGAGGCCATCGGCTGCCATGGCGCAGAGTGAAGAGCAGTGTACAGCGTGTGGATGGAGCGGGGGTTTTGGCCAGGATGATACAGGTTGGGTGTGTAGCTCGCAGAACATACAGCGTACCTGCCCCTCTGTCCTTGGTCCATGTGGACACTAACCATAAGCTAATCAGGTCAGTATGGGATCTGCATAATTACATTTGTAGAATATACAGTGTCATTGACCACTACACAGCCATATTTATGTTGAATGCGTAAAACTACTCTGGTAACATAGGCCTATTGTAGTAATGGCTGATGGGTAAAAAAAATCCAACTGTTTGTCTAGTAATATGATGTTCACTTTTTCAGATTTAACATGGTTATTTTCTGTGGGATCGATGGCTTTTCAAGGAGGGTATGTAGAATTGTCTCTATAGGCAATATAAAGTAACAGCCAGAGGTGTCAAAAGTAAAAGTATTCCACTTCTGTGGTGTAATCACAACACTGGCACTCCATTGTACCTAATGAGACAGATAGACTGATATTACTGAAAAACACTGAACAACCCACCACAAACTTGATCTAACCAGTGGAGAGTTAGCTAATTGTAAGACAAGTAGGCCTACACAGGTCTACTGGTTACTCAGATAAGTTGTGTTGGAAGGAAACTGTTTCTTTTTTTTTACTTTAACTTTTGACCTCTCTGGTAACAACTGGGCCTATAGCCTACATTTAAAATCACTGTAGTACTTTTACCTTTTTGTTTCACATTGATTTTACAGATTATATACCTTGATGCGGCAGCAAACAACAAAGCCACCACCGCTTTTTCCTTCTTTTTGGATGGTGTACGCACGCATGGATGGCCGTCAAGGTATGCGTCACAGTGCAGTGCGCCACCCATCCTAATTCCACACTATTGAGAAACAACCTGTAGATCATTATTGGAAGGCACTTAGGCCTACATTTTAAGTAATCACACCTCAACTTTTGACACCTCTCTCTGTCTTAAACATACTTAATCTCTAGAGTACGCGGTGATCAAGGGGTTGAAAATGTGGACATTGCCAAATGCATGTTCTCTGTGCGAGGAACGGGACGTGGAAGTTTCATCGCCGGGAAAAGTGTTCATAATCAGCGGTAACATGTATATATATATATATATATATATTAAGGAGTGTTGCTGCACGTTTTCCCTAAGCAAATGGTATTTGGGCTCAATGTCTTGGAAGTATGTTGTTGTTTACCGTTTTTGACCAAATTTGCAAACACTGCCTATCCAGATTTGTTCACAAAGCTGTAGATCATCACATCAAAAGCTATTTCAGCCAGCAGTGTGGTTTTGAAAGTCATTGACAAGACACAAAAACATGTTCAAACTTAACGAAGTTTACTAGTAACCACTACAGTTAGGTTTAAACATGTTTCAACAATGCTCAAGATCCGAAGAGGCTATCCTCTAATAAAGAAATTTGAACTCCAATGCACACATCTTACAGAAATGTTTTTGTCCCCCCCCCCCAAAAAAAACCCCCTTTCACTCCAATATTTAGAGTGGAGCGGCTGTGGCGTGATGTCTGGTCAGCAGTCACGTGTACTTACTACGAGGACTTGCATTCTTTGGAGGAAGAGGGGCTCCTGGATCTGTCAGATCACATCGACCTCTTCTGTGTGCATTTTGCACTTCTGCCACGACTGAAGACTGACCTGAAAGCCTTTGTGAACAGTTGGAACAATCATCCTCTCAGGACAGAACACAACCTGTCCCCTAACCAGCTGTGGCACATCGGAATGTTACAGTTATCAGTGGCAGAACCAGATGTACAGGTACTGTTGGATTGGCATTGGTCTGGTGTACTTACTCCAATGAAATACCGGATTGTATGCAATTGATACGGTAAAATAGCAGATTGTTAAAGAAGTTCTACCTGTAGTGGCACTCTTCATGTTTTTGGTAGTTATCTAGCCTTATTGTGTTCTCAGCCCCCAGATAATATCCCAGACAATGAAGCCCCAGAGGATGGAGTGGTGGTTCCAGAGATTGCCTGTCCCCTGTCACAGAGGAACCTCCTGGTCCTGCAAGAGACAATTGATCCAAACGCCTCCCCACTTTGCCGCAAGGGTCTTTATGCACAAACACGACGTCTTGTACACACCCTATGCTAACCAACCCCCTAACACCATAGTAATACATTTTTAAATATCTGTGACATTCAATACAATAAAAAAAAAAAACAGAACAAGAAGAATTGTCAATGTCTTTATTGAAGCTATAAAAATTCAAATGACAATTATAAATATTATAAATAGCATAAATACAAGGGTAAACACAGGGTAACAAATTCTATATTGAAGCTATAATAATTCAACCGACAATTATAAATATTATAAATAGCATAAATACAGGGGTAAACACAGGGTAACAAATTCCATATTGAAGCTATAATAATTCAACCGACAGTTATAAATGTTATAAATAGCATAAATGCAAGGGTAAACACAGGGTAACAAATTCTATATTGAAGCTATAATAATTCAACCGACAATTATAAATATTATAAATAGCATAAATACAAGGGTAAAAACAGGTCAATCAAGTTTCTCCACTTCTAGGGAGCCTTACTGCTAGTCGTTCAACAAGGACTAGGCACTGCCTAGTCCACACACCGACTAAACACGCCCAAAATCTGCTCCCATACACACTGCCACACAGAGCACATCTTTGAATTCTGCAAAAGTGCTCATGTGAATAACTGGTAACCGGACAGTGTTAGAGCATGCATTTACTACAGGGTAACAAATGCTGTGACCTGGCATGTTTTCCATACAATTGTGTTCAAATTTAACATGCACTTTGAAATCAGCCCTTGCAGATGGTAGTAACGGTTTATGTTGTTGGCCTGTAAGCCATTGCAGCAGCATGGGGATGCTCAAAGACTTAAGTCGTGCATCTGCATGAAACAAACAAACAAACAAAAATTAGCTTAATGCTGGTTTATAGAAGATGTATAAGACTAATTATATAAGACTAGATGTAAGACTAATTCAATGTGCACTGTGAAATTCTCAGTTGTTTAGCGACTGACCTGAGCAGCATTGGGCACACATGGGCTTCTCCTCTCCAGTGTGTAGCCGTCCCAGACACTCCAAATGGAAAGAGCCGCCACACGCCGCCTCGCACACCAAGAGGTCATCACCCGTCCGCTCACATGCCTACATTTTAAAGGCAAATAATTACCGGTACACAATGTAAGGCTGTCGATCTTTTGGAATAGGGGCAAAAGCCATAATGTGACTACCCTAATACAATAAGGGACAAACAAAAATCAAATATTACAACCGTGCAATGGAATAATAATATAAAAAAAAAGCATGTGTTGCCCACCTGACACACAAGCTGCCGGGCAAGGTGCGTCTCATCTGTGCCTTCAACTGTACACTCCGTGCTGTCCTCAGACACAGAGGCCTAGACACAAACACATAGGAAGACAAAGTGTAGAACTTCACATTACAAAAAAGCTTTTAAAAGGTACACACAATGACCTCATATTACATGACACTTATCCGACTGGATTGTTCTGACTGCTTTTCACCTTAGCGTCAGGATTGGCCTGGGTTTGCCTCTGCTTGGGGGTTGAAACAGCTGACTGATGAGATCCTTTCCTCGTCCTAGTCCGTTCTGATGTTGCCGGAAGCTCGTGTTCTGCAAGATACCAGCACAATTTTAAAAAATGTCATTGGTTCAGACTGAGATTAAGAGGGACACGTCCGCCCACAGCAAGTGAAACCTGTACAACAGGAGGGCTGAATTAAAACACATAAACAAACCTTTGTCCTGAAGCTCTTGTAAGAAGTCTTGCAGGAAGTTCAAGATTTCAGTCTCTTTGGTGTGCCTCATGCTGCCCTTCACGCTCATGTGTGGTACGACTATGCTCATGATGTAATCAGCATCCAGCTGAAAAAGACATGTTAAAGAAAAATCTCAACATTCGAAGCTGATAGATAAATAACATTAGGAGTTAAAGAACGTCCTAACACTAAATGTGAAGTACACACAAAATAATGCTTACTGCATCATCATCATCATCATCTTGTTTGGGGACAAACAGCGGTGCACAGAGCAGTGGCTGCCTTTCAATGACCTTCAGGAAATCATAGATCTTGAGGCCACTTCTTAACTGTTGCAAGATCGGTGTGAGGTGCAGGGTTGCGTGAAGAACAATGGCTCTATTAAGTACAAACATATCAAGCTGTAAAAATTAAATGCATCAATGTATGAAATATATACTGTAAATTGTTAACGGCAGAGCTGGTGAGCTTGTCACATTAAAAAATACAGTACAGTAAGTAACCCTAGTAACAAACCTCTGGAAATTACCTTATAATAGCATCCTTCCTGTCCATGGTCAGTGCCCCTGTGTAGCCACAGTTTATGATGTCGTCAGTGAGATCCCCAAAATCAGCTGCTCCCTCCACCTAAAATTGAAACACATACACAGTAGTGATCAAATCAGAATAATTGTCAACATTGCTTAAACATAGAAATGCTAAGAAAATTATTTGAAATACTCACCCTTTCGATAAGCGACGCATACTCGACATCATCAACTTCAGCTTTGGTTAGAGTTTTTAGCTCTCCCGATGAGATGAAATCGAAGCACCAGCTTCGTAAGAAGCAGGGTGGGGGGCCACCCTGGGCCAGACTCACTGCAAATATTTCCCCTGCAGTTCTGTATCACATGTTGGAAGTTTTAAAATAAAAAGTGTTAATGATCACGTCGGATGTCCACACCCTCCTCCTACTACCTCAATATACAATACAAGACAACACAACAACATCTAATAATTCATACCTGTAGAAACCACTTTCCAGGTCCGAGACCGAGTAGATTGGGCTCTTCCCCTTGCTGTCTCCAGTAAACATCTTGACCTCAATGCCACGCACCATTTCTAAGAGGGAAAAAAACACAAAAAAAGTAGAAAACATTAAGTGCAATCGGATTACAGAGTTCCCTCCAACAGCATTCACCTGTATGGTTAATACATGTATACTTTTCAAATTAAAATTAAGTACCGGTAAAATTAAGGAACAACACATGTTTGCCTTTTGGAATATGAATAAGGGGTGGTCACATTGATAGACTTGTAGAATAGAATATGATATTGGAATAAGCTTTACCAGTCAGAAACTCTTTGCGTAAAGCTCCTGTATCAATGCCGGCTTCTCCAATGTAGGTGATTTTCAAAGGATTCGCCGGTGACCCCTTCTTCTGACGCTGCCATTGTAGTAGACCCCTCTGCAGAACATTCTGTCTCGTGACACAAACCCTGAACTCTTTGGTGTGGTCCACTTGTCCTACCAGCCACTCCAAAACGTCAGTTTCACTGACAAAGCAGAAAAAGACAAGTACATCAGCTTTGTGTACAAAGTATGTGTTCTTTAACAAGACGAGACATTTCCTTTTCACATAGGCTCAAGAAGGTCTGCAAACCTTGACAGTTGTCTGCACGTCTCATCTTCCTGTGGACCTGTGGCGGCTGGCAGTCTGTCAAACAGGGGAGGTCAATTACAATATGTCCAGAACGGAAAAGGGGGGCGCAATTTTGACACACATCTTCAATTGGTCCAGATCAATGACCCCAGACTAAAAGACTCTTGTTGAAACAAATTTGTTGGAAAGCTGGTGGTTTTCTTTTTAACTACAAATATTATTCTTTTTTATTTACACTCACGGGACTTTGCAGTTAAGCAGTTGATCAGACACCACAAAAGCTCAAAATAAACGGTTGTTCTTCCCTACCTTTTTCACCAAGTCAATATTAGGCAGTGCTCTGCAAGTGCTCTGCAATGTATATCATCATTCTTTACAAAAAAAATACCTTTCCAGATTTGGTTGGCAGTTCACCGGGCTCTCCAGTCCACACGAGCTGGCATGAGATTCCAGTTCCTGGGTTGCAAACATTTCACTGCAGATGGGGCAGCAGGCTTGTGTTGGCTAAAAAAACATGTGAAAAAAAACTCAGCCCCAATCACAGGGTACGTGTAAGAACTGTTTGCAACATGATCACATTAGGATTTGTTAAAGCACACATAATCATTACAAAATCTTGTCATAACTACACAATACCTCTGGTTCATCGTCCGACACACATTCCACATAATCATCAGTGTCAGAGATGGTTGAGTTTTGGCACTGGGTGACATGTAACGCCAGCAACTGTAGAGGCATGACCTTATGGCAAGTGCGGCATTCTGCCTTTGGCATACGCGCAAACTCTACCGCGTCGGTGGAGAGGGGCGCCAAATCCAGCTCATCCTGAAGTGGCAGGATGTAAAGAATGGTTTTACCACCCCCGCTAGCTGTTTTTAGGGTGCTAGCCGTATAGCCCTCAGTCTCTGGAGGGACAACAGACAAGTGCCGCCTTCCATTCCCACCTGAGTAGAAATTATAAATGTGATAGTAATTAATTCACTGTAATTGGTTCTGATATCAACCTATTCTGTTGTGACTAACCAGTTCTACTTCAAATGTACTCACTCACATTACATTTCTATATGTCTGGGGTTCTGTAAATTAACATGATTTTCATACCTGCAGCTTTGTAGAGCAGCCACCCTCCTGACACTGCTTTTATTTTGGGAAAAATATCTTCGAACAAACTGGATATCTAGAAAAGTTAAATAAAAAGGTTTCATAACTACGGTATTCTGGTTCTTCAGTCTGTGTGACAAACAAGGACCGATGTGAGTATTACCTCAGCATGTGTCATTTCTCCGTCTATGGACAGAGTCCTTTTGCCGAGACCTGCCTGCAGATGCTGAAGATCTTCCTCCGGGGAGGGTGTTGTGGTGGTGTTGAGGTGCATCAAAAAAACAGTGAGGTTAAATGGTTTCCATAATTTCAGCTGTTTTGGAGATTTAAATGCTGCACTTCGGCTAGGCCTCTTCTTAAAAAAGCCCGGGAAAGACCTACAAGAGTGAAACAATCATACAGAAAAATAATAACACAAATGTCAGAGCAAAACAAGCCGTCTGGCCTTCATCAGGGCCTTCAACCACGCTGAAATGTTTTGGACACCATTAAAATGTTTTTTTTTTTTTTTTAATAAAATGCAGAGGTGGAACGTAACTAAGTATTTTTACTTCGTTACTGTACTTAAGTAGTTTTTTCTGGAATTTGTACTTACTTGAGTAAAAATAAAAATGCAGACTTTTACTTTTACTCAATTACATTTTTTGACAATTACTTGTACTTTCTACTCCTTACATTTCTAGGAGAATACTTTGTTACTAGTTACATTTATCCTAGGTTTTCCTGTTGTGTTTCGTGGATATTTCAGTAGCCTCAGCTGCGGGCAGGGAGGTCGGACCAAGCCCCTCTTCCAAATTGACACCCAGACAGAAAATATACTTTTAAAAACATTAACAGGACTCCATAGTCATGTTCAAATGGAACCGAAAACCGTTGCAGACAATTTTTCCTATTGTATCAAGTAGGTAGACATGGAGAAAGACAGCCATTGCGCGTGTAGGCCTACTTGTACTTTTGTACTGAAAAGTACATTTAAAAGTTAGTACTTAGGACTTTTACTTAAGTACGTTTTTGGTAAACAACTTTTACTTTCACTTGAGTAATTTTTTCGCAGGGTACTTCTACTTTTACTTAAGTACACAACTTCAGTACTTCTTCCACCTCTGATAAAATGTAATGCGCAATGGTGAAAGACTCAGATATCTTAATGTAGAGCAAGATCCTGTAATTTATCCTCTGTTATGTACGCCACTACCTTGACATTACATGTACAGGTTCAGCCAAAACACACTTCAAATGTCACCTTCGCATTTCAGTGTCCATGCTTGGTCCTGCTGTCTGACCCCCTGGTCTGACTCCAGTTTGTTGTTGTGTCCCCAACGAAGTATTCAGTATATTGATGCTCTGAACCGCTGCTGCTGTGGTTGATGGGGTAGAACCCTGCTGAAGAATGAAAAAGAGTAGAGTAACATTTATTGATCCCGAAGGATTTAAAAAAAAAAAAAAGATTGACCATGCAGATGTTACACATGTGATTTTTCCCACAACAACACGATCATCGACTTTCACAAGACCCTAATTTGACAGCTGGACGGTAAACTATGTCTGGTTGAGCCCGTGTCCACAGGATTCATAGCGCAGTCAATCTTTTCATTAAGTCGGACGGAGTCTCATCACTATGAAAGAATAGAACTATCCCTCAGATACAAGCATTCGAGCTATAACGTTCATCCCTTAGTTCTACCTGAGGTAACGGTGACCGCGATTTCGTTGGCCCTGTATCAACATCTGGTTTATTTTACGTATTTAGGCCTATTCTATATATCCACACCGTATAGATATTCATCTGACATCGCATCGATAACCATTCAAACCAGATGTTGATCCAGGTCCAACTTTGCGATATCGTTACAGGAACAACACTAAACGACATCGCAAAGTTGGCCCTAGATCAACATCTGGTTTATCTTACGTATGTAGGCATATTCTATATAATAGGGCCTACGCTACTGTATATTATTCTTATCATCTGACATCGATAACCATGAAAGAATATCCTGCTACGTGGGAAGTGACAGACCTCAGATAGCTATTACAAGCATTCGAGCTATAAAGTTTCAGCTGTTCTAAGTTACCTGAGGTAACGGTGACCGCGATTTCGTTGGCCCTGGATCAACATCTGGTTTATTTTACGTATTTACTCTATATATACACCGTATATATATATATAATTCTTATCATCTGACCTCGATAACCGTTCAAACCAGATGTTGATCCAGCAGGGACAGCTGTGCGATGTCGTTACAGGAACAACAGTAAATGACATCGCAAAGTGGGCACTGGATAAACATCTGGTTTATCTTACGTATGTAGGCATATTCTATATTACCGTATATTATTCTTATTATCTGACATCAATGAGGTCTAATACTACAGTTGTCTGACATGGATAGCCACTCAAACCAGATGTTGATTCCAGGGCCAACGTCCCCCTGAGGTAACGCCATGACAACCTCAGGCAGGCTTTCGAGAAATTGAATACCGTATGAATACAGGCTTTAAAGAAAATGTACAGATTTTTTAATAACTTGAAATAAACTCGATCCTAAGTGTGCCTGTTCTTTCTTACCTCAGACTGCATCCTCAGACTATTCTACCTGGCTTTCCTGAGGAAAGAAGGGATGTGCCTATCACTTAATCATTCATCCCATTCACCGGGAATTCAATAACATATTATCATGAATTCACAAGATGTCATTTAACAACATATTGGTATGACACAGCTACTTACTTACCGTATGCTTTTTGTGTGACTGGCTGACAGGTGTCGTCTTTGATCACCGAAAAGGGCTTCACCTCACGAAGTAGATCAACTAGTCTAACTACTGACCGAAGTTCCTCTGCTTTTTTTGACAGCAGTTTGGGTTGACGTTTTACAACCAATCAGAAGCAGCAGCTGATTGTGGCCAGAGCCGCTTCGTACGCTCGCTTAGCTGTCCGTCAAACACACATAAGCCAATAGGAATGCCCAACGTCGAAAGCCCACCCACCGGGCACGTTTGTGTCAAAAAATCGCAAACAAAAAGTCAGGGAGCGCAAACGAGAAAGCTGGAGACATGATCAAAGAAAACGTCAACGACCAAAACTGAGAGGGAGACAATATTTAAGGGAAGGCAGATATTTCACACCATTTCACTTTTTTTTTATTGCAATCCTTTTTTTTTCGTTTGAACATTATTTTTTTTGTTATTTTTTTCCTTTGGTATTTTGAATTGCTATATTTTGCTTGCAACTATAAAAGTCTTCTTTAAACTTATTGGCACAAAATAAACTCCATACTTTTAACGCTTCTGCCGCCTGCTCTCCCATACAAAGTCAAATACTTCCGCATCTTTCCACGCATTCAACGCTGGCGGTGTGACCGTGCGGTAAGAGTGAACTCTGACCTGGCTGAGGAAGGTCTGCAGGTCACATTTGACCAGGTCGAGGCCCTGGATGGTGAACTCTGACCTGACCTGGCTGAGGAAGGTCTGCAGGTCACATTTGACCAGGTCGAGGCCCTGGATGGTGAACTCTGACCTGACTGAGGAAGGTCTGCAGGTCACATTTGACCAGGTCGAGGCCCTGGATGGTGAACTCTGACCTGGCTGAGGAAGGTCTGCAGGTCACATTTGACCAGGTCGAGGCCCTGGATGGTGAACTCTGACCTGACTGAGGAAGGTCTGCAGGTCACATTTGACCAGGTCGAGGCCCTGGATGGTGAACTCTGACCTGACCTGACTGAGGAAGGTCTGCAGGTCACATTTGACCAGGTCGAGGCCCTGGATGGTGAACTCTGACCTGGCTGAGGAAGGTCTGCAGGTCGCATGTGACCAGGCCGAGGCCCTGGATGGTCTCCGTGGAGGTGGCGTTGAGGTGATCCAGGGTCTCCTGGTAGTTGCTCTCGTTAACGCTCCCCTCAGGAAGGTCAAACGCATTCAGCAAAGACAAGATGTTCCTGTGAATGAAAAGACATATACAGTTAATAATATGTTCCTGTGGATAAAAAGACATATAGGCTACAGTTAATAATATGATTTTTTTTTCTGGAGATGTTCTTGTCTATGCATCAAAATATAAGAGGATATTGGGTGTACAGTTTTATATTGTTTTGAGTTTCCAGAGAAGAGGAGGAGGGGGGGCTATCTGTTGTACCTGTTTGAGGCACTGAATATTTACAGCTACGTAAAAACAGATTCCCTGTTGCCCTACTGGAGACATTGAGAATGGACTAGCTCCGAAACGTCTGTTTCTCCAGTTAACCTTAGACTTCTGTTGTTTAATTTCGGCTTCAATACACTTTTTCACACAAGCCTTGTGTGCGCCTCCTTTTTTCCATTATCTTGAGTGATTACTACTTTTTGGGAGTGCACGCACCAAGCAATACACGGGTGTTAAGTGCAGGAGCAGACGCCAACCTTTGTTGGTCTTTTGTCATTCACTGTTGCCCCAAATGACAGACTAAATAATGTAAATATTTATTTTACTTACTTGTAAACTGACTTTTACTTTTTACCCCTCGTCTTGCATTTAATTTCAATGTTATGCTTCATATCCTATTTCATCTGCTGTGAGTTTTTTGCCTGTGCTAACACTTTATTTCCAGAGGCGTTTCATTACACTGTACATTCACAGTGGAATAAGTGGTGTAATAGGATCAGGAAGCGCGCTCAACACCTTGTCTTCTTATACTTTACACTGGGTGCTTAACTTCGTCAATGAATGAACTCAAATCTCAAAAGAAAGAGAATAAATGTGATGTGAGGCGATTAAAAATGAAAAAAGAAATCTGGTGAGTGCTTCTTTATTCACTTTGTAATAAGTGGTGTAATAACATGTCATTACAACTGTAATAGTACATGTTATTACATCACATATTTTGTGATTCGAAGATACAGGCTGTTGGTATACCTGCTGGCCATCATTGCTGCCTGACGCACCTTCACCAGTGCACTCTATGCAAGTGTTGCTCCCCTATACAACTATGGGCAGGAACGGGTCATCAGCCAGCAGTCACCAATGTTTCGCTCCTTAATTTTATTAGGCCTAAATGATATATTTTGTGTATCAACATACCGTAATGACAGTAATGGCCATCATTTACAAACAAATTGTTTTATAATTCTTTGCCAAAGGGATCAATTCTTCCAGGGAGGTAAAAGCTGAACTGTGACCTGCTATAAGGCACCCTTGGTATGTAGATACACAAAAATACACACTGTGAGAGTGATGTCATAACATGTACTACAATTGTACTTACATGTTATTACGTCAGTTATTCCACTGTACTGTACCTAATGAGTAAGCACTGTAATTAAAGTCCCCTTAAAATAAACTGTTACCTTTTCTTTTTTCTTTTTTTAAAGTATGTTTTGGGGGCTTTTGGGCCTTTATTATGACATGATTGTGTGAGGAGACAGGAAATGAGCTGGAAAGAGATATGGAGTGCGTCTTAATATGCGACCTTGCCTCCTCCACTAGCGGGCTGCGCCACAGTGCCCCCAATACTTTTACCTTTTCTGCTTTTATTTTTGTGAAGCACATTGAACTACTTCATTGATCTACAGTATATCACGAAAGTGAATACACCCCTCACAGTTTTGCAGAATTTTGAGTATATCTTTTCATAGGAAAGCATTACAGGAATGTAACTTTGACACAATGATTAGTGACCTTTTAACAACATATTTAACCGCTTAAATTTCTTGTTCACTCAGAACAAAACAAAATACAGCCATTAATGTTTGAACATGTACTCACAAAAGTGAGTACACCCCAGATTAAAATCCGGTAGAGAAGGGGCTATGTTGGCTCGAATCGTCTCGAAATGAAACGAAATGAAAGGGGATGACAAGGGAGGTCATCAGTGTGCGTTTCAACCTTTCTTTGCATTGAACTTTTACATTTTGAGTCTGCATCTGGCTTAAATAGATTGGTGTGAGATTTGAATGCAATCCTATGGAGAATATCATGATCTGCTTCAGTAGTCACAGTGCATGTTGACATGCATGTTTCTTTTAGGTGTATTTCAGATTGCCAATGTTGACAGCATTCATGCATCCCCAAACCATGTCAGTCCCACTACCATGCTTGGCTATTGAGAGGATACACCATTTTTGTAAAACTCACTTGTTTACCACCACACATGCTTGACACCATCTAAAGCAAATTTGTTTATCTTGGTCTCTTCAGATCACACGACATGGTTCCAGTGATCCATATCCTTGGTCTGTTCATCTCTCTTGAGACCAAGATAAAAAAATTTGCTTTAGATGGTGTCAAGCATGTGTGGTGGTAAACAAGTGAGTTTTACAAAAATGGTGTATCCTCTCAATAGCCAAGCATGGTAGTGGGACTGACATGGTTTGGGGATGCATGAATGCTGTCAACATTGGCAATCTGAAATACACCTAAAAGAAACATGCATGTCAACATGCACTGTGACTATTGAAGCAGATCATGATATTCTCCATAGGATTGTATTCAAATCTCACACCAATCTATTTAAGCCAGATGCAGACTCAAAATGTAAAAGTTCAATGCAAAGAAAGGTTGAAACGCACACTGATGACCTCCCTTGTCATCCCTTTTCATTTCGAGACGATTCGAGCCAACATAGCCCCTTCTCTACCGGATTTTAATCTGGGGTGTACTCACTTTTGTGAGTACATGTTCAAACATTAATTGCTGTATTTTATTTTATTCTGAGTGAACAAGAAATTTAAGCGGTTAAATATGTTGTTAAAAGGTCACTAATCATTGTGTCAAAGTTACATTTCTGTAATGCTTTCCTATGAAAAGATATACTCAAAAATCTGCAAAACTGTGAGGGGTGTATTCACTTCCGTGATATACTGTACTTCTATTAAAGTTTGTGCAAATAAACTTGCCTTGCCTACAGTAAATATCAACAGCTAATAATAGATTCATGAAAGATTCGCAGGGTATCTTGTCACATACCCATTGAGGCAGGCGTCATAGCTCTCTAATGTATCTGTCACTTACCCGTTGAGGCAGGCATCATAGCTCTCCAATATATCTGTATCTGTTATACCCGTTAAGGCAGGCGTCATAGCTCTCTAATATATCTGTCACATACCCGTTAAGGCAGGCGTCATAGCTCTCTAATATATCTGTATCTGTTATACCCATTGAGGCAGGCGTCATAGCTCTCTAATGTATCTGTCACTTACCCGTTGAGGCAGGCATCATAGCTCTCTGTGGCCCTGAAGCCGATGATGGAGTAGATGACAATGGCAGCGTAGACGGAGGTGACACCATTTATCACCGAGATGATCACCGCATCCTGCTCACAGTTGTTGCTGCAGGGATAAGGGAATGACAGAGGAGTTACACCTTAGAAAAAAAGAGGTATCGCAACACCAATAAAGTGTTTCTTGAGGTGCTGGCTTCTTGTCCATACAAGTGTCAAAGAAATGAAAAGAATGCTGCACACTCTACTCCATGTTTTATTGGTGAAGAGACGTTTCTTTAGAAGGCCAGACGGCTAAAACGTCACTTCACCAATAAAAACATGGAACAGAGTGTGCGGCATTCTTTTTTCATTTTCTTGGAGCAGTTACACCTTAACATCAACACAATGTCAGCACCCGTATGACCATATCATAGCTTTAGGGATAAAAGAAAGTCGTGAGTAAGTAAGGATCAGTACTATGGTTCTACGATAGTTTGTAAACATATAGGATGGGAGGTCAAATAGCCACCCCCTAATACCACACATAACACAGACTCTTTAATAAAAGATGAAGCGAACAACATGTTTTGCAACACACTGTTCACTTCAAAAAATAAAATAAGAGAAAAGAACAGTAAGGGGTGTGCAGTGTTTTCTGAACTTTCATCTTTGATCTATTCCTGCCTCTGTATTGCTGAAGGCTTTTGCACAAGGACTCTCTTGTACTTGATACTTGAACTATGACATTTCATGAAAAGCCGTGAAAGTGAAAGCCCAACTGGGAAACTCCAACTCCCATTGTCATTGTGACACAGCACTCCACAGCACACAAGTGCACAGTGCACACAATGAAAATTGCATTCATGCCTCACCCGTGCAAGGGGGCAGCCTCCATTTTATTTCATATTAATGATATTAAATAAGTTTAAAAATAAATAAAATGTAATCCTCTTACTGGACAGAGTTGTAGCTGGAGAAGGAGATGAGTCCTCCGAAGGCGAGAGAGAAGGAGTAGAAGACCTGGGCCCCGGCGTCCAGCCACGTCTTAGGATTCATCAACTCCTCCAGCTGAGGATGGTAAAGACAATAGATAAAGTAGAGTAATTATTACAACAGTTTGATATAATAACTCTCCTCTCCTTTGCGTCCAGCCATGTGTGTTATGTGTCTGTGACGCGGTAAGCATACGTACAGTACAGGACAATGTTGTTTTTTGGTTGCTGTGTTTCTTTAAATAATTATTTGTATTATAGGCTTTTATACTTTTATTATTTTGAAAGAATAGTTAGAGATACAGAAATAAGTAAAGAAATAGAGAGATGGGGAAGGATAGTGGAATGACCTTGGGTCGGAATCAATGAGCCACAGCACCCCCATGTGTACAGTGTTTGTACTTGCATTCCGATGCTGTAGGAGTGTACCGTCACACCGGTGTGTGGAATGTTCGGGCACAGTGAAAGTTCTATAGAATTCCGGGTGCCATACAATACAATTTGGAATTTTAGAATCTTGCATTGTTATAGAACAGATTGTTTTTTTAGAATGTTAAAAAAAAACACACACACACTCTTAATTCTCACCTGGGGAGTGAAGAGGTAGACTATCCCAGTGGTGGAACCCTTCAGGGTCAACCCTCTGATCAGGAAGATGGTGAGGACCACATATGGCAGAGTGGACGTGATGTACACTGCCTGGAGGACAGAGAGAGAGAGAGAGAGAGAGAGAGAGAGAGAGAGAGAGAGAGAGAGAGAGAGAGATTAATTAGAATTGTATTCAAAAAGGCAGTTGGCACCTTTCCCCTTTTGTCCTTCAAGCAATTATATACAGTAACGAAACTAAGGCAAAAGAATTGTTAAACATCTCCCCTGTATTGCAAAAAAAACCTACTCTCAATGTATCTGTATTTTTTGTTTTGTTGATACAGCACAAACACACAGTCACACATTTTATCTTCCTCATCTTTCAAAAGAAAGTGAATAAAGGAACACTCATCAGATTTCTTTTTTCATTTTTAATCGTCTCACATCACAGACGTTTCGGGCTTACACCTTTCTTCAGTGTGAAATGGCGATCCACACTGAAGAAGGGTGTAAGGGTGAAAAAAGAAATCTGATGAGTGCTTCTTTATTCACTTTCTTTTGAGATTTGAGTTCATTCATTGACAAAGTTAAGCACCCAGTGTAAAGTATAAGAAGACAAGGTGTTGAGCGCACTTCCTGATCCTTCCTCACCTTCCCCGTGGTCTCGATGCCTCGTAGGCAGCAGACGTAGAGCACTGTCCAGGCACACACCAGGCTCAGCACGATCCACCACTGCAGGCCTCCCGAGTCCTCGATGCTGGCCGAGGTGTTCAGGGTCTCCCTGTACCAGAAGTAGTCCACCGAGGAGCTCCTGGCGCACTCCTCCACCACATCTATAGAGGGAGACAGAGGCTTAGTTGTAGTGAAGGCATAGAGGTAGAAAATAACACTAGAGGTGACCCCCCCCCCCTTTACGGCAATCTGTAGCGGCCATTATCTGTAGGTAGATCAGAGAAATGGAAATTAACGTAGAAAGAGGCTCACCTCTGTTGTAGTGAAGGTGTTCATGGCCTACTATGTGTACCAGAAGTAATTAAAGGGGTATGCCACTATTTTGGGGCTTAATACAGTTAAAATTGTTGGCGGGGGTTTATAAAGGTGGTAAAGTGTCTTATTTTTCATGTTGAGCATTGTCTTGCTTTAAGACAAGTTAAAAGAGGGAGTATGTCGCTAAGCTAGTGAAAGTCAATGGATCTGTGTAGCACATACATATAATTTAAAGGTTCACTGTGTAGGATGGTGGCCAGAGTAGGTACTGCAATTATGCTGCTCAATGAAAGTGCAGTGCCTACTGCCAAATTTCCACCTTTTCATGTGTGAAAAGTGCAATTTCCCAAGTCATAATGAACACTTGATGGAATTTGATGGTGGTGGTAACTATTCATGAAAAAGGTCACAAATATTTTATGTTTATAAATATAAATGTATTATATACTGCATATGAATGGCACTAAAGGAGGCATTGATGCATTCTGCTACCACTCCTGAGGGGGGAGACAGAGAGTTATAATTTACTGTCAGATGGTTCAACGTGACAACACTGCCTTTATTTGTCCCAGTATGGGCACTTGTTTTGCAATGGCGGTACACACACACACGCACCCACGTAAAACATTTAACAGACATAAATAACCATTTAAAATGCATAAAAAGGTGGAGGGGTTAAGATAAATGTGTAATCTAAAAGAAAGATCTCCAGAGTAGGGCTTAGAATAGCTAAACATACAACCAGCGGCGTGGAACAGGGGGGGAAAACCCCGACTCATTCTCAGGGCCCAGCCCACCTGGGGGGCCCACCGGGGGGCCCCTATGGGAAATGTTCTTCTTGTTTTGCTTTTTGAAACATTATTTTTTACAATAATGTCAAAATATGTTGATAATTTATGTAATTCCAATGTTCTCTGGAAATACATCTGTTAAATTGGATATCCTAGCCTGCAAATAGGCTACAATATATATCAAACACCCCCATAATCAGTACGCATTGGTTTAGTCCGCCCTCTCGCGGACTTTTGATTGCACAATATGCGTAATCAACACTCACTCACTTCATTAGGCATTAAACGCAGCAGCCGGTTAGCAATGAAAGATGTCTAAAACACCAGGCTTTCACAAAAAGAATAGAAAGGCAAGAGAGACAGGGGAAACCAGATGAAGCAACTGCTGCTGATTTCTTGCAAGAAAGGTGAGCCCAAATGTCAAAATTACCGCCTACAGTAGGCTAACAGGTTATCTCATTCCCATTCCGTGTGGCCTACTGTGATAGCTGGAGTCAGATTAAAAAAATATAGGCCTATATCATTTTTTGGCTATAATTGTGATAGTCTATTGAACCCATATTTGTCTTTGATATATTCATAACAAGTCACAAGACCAACATAGGGTCGATGTTGGTTCAAATATCCAAATAGCAAAGCTAATTTGTAAAATGAATCAAGAAAATGTCACAAACGTGAAGATGCCCCCTGTCACAGCAGATGCAAATTGTGCGAACTTGAGAGAAGGTGAGCCTATTTTCGCTAGCCTAATATCCTAATGTTGAGGAAAAGCAGTTTCTCAATCGGGTGCATCACATTTGCAGATTGATTATGTCCTCGTAACGATATTAATCAAGTCACGTTCATCAGTTGCCAATGTCAGGTGGCGGTGCGAGCTGTCAGTCCTGAACCGTCATTCTGCTTTCATTTTGCGGTCTCAACACTCTCAATAGGAAATCTCTGGTTACTTTCCCTGGCCATCTGACAATGTCCGTTGTAGCTGAAGTGTGGTAAATTAATGACGAGATTTTGACGGGGCACCAGTCTGCGTTTTGAATGCTGCTGACGCCATTCTAATCTGCGCAAAGCGCAAGACAAAAGATAGGCAGAGTAGCTACCTCCGTGCTGAGCAGGTAGCCTATCTGCATTGAGTGCTCATGACAATTACCCTATTTAAGGTAGGCTACTGTGAAATAGTTACTGGCCAATTTAAATCTGAAACTATAGCCTATGCAGTAGCCTAATAAATAATGATTTCTATGTGACTAGGTTCGGGGTGCCCTGATTTTAAAAGGTTGAGAATAACGGCATCAAATCCAAACAGCGATACTTTTGTTCCAGCCTATTTTAAGCGACATTCCATAGTAAGCTTCTGCCAGTAAATCACAGCTGATTCTCTATTCCTTGCTCTCCCAAAAAACAACTAACGGACAAATGACGTGCGGGTGCGTGCAGCGGGCCAGTGCAAGTGAATGAATGTGTGCGCGAGCGCGTGTGTTTCTGTTCAGGGATGCATATTGAAGAAAGTTCAGTTCTTTATCAATGTCTCATGTGTCCTTAGTGCACGAAATATTAGGCTAAATGCATTGTGAAGAGAGATTTACCAGTCTCTCTCCTCCCCCTCACACCATAGTGATGAAGTGATTAAAAGTCATCTCTATGAATATGATAGCAGACTTTTCACAACTGGTGATAGGCTATCATATGATTGAAAATGAGGATGATTCAAGTGAAGGGGAGGAAAGCATGGGTCTAGAGGGGTTTTCTGAGGAAGGCAAGGAGGATGACAATATCAGTTGCGAATTCGCGCGGGGGGGGGGCTGGGGGGTGTTGGTTGTGTTTGGGGGGTTGTGAGTAGGGGGATGAGTAGGGGGGGCCCATGAAAGAAGTTGTTCCTAGGGCCCCAAATTTGGTGCTACGCCCCTGCATACCACTCATGGCTATCTATGCTTCCTAGTGGAATTTAGCAGCTGAATAGCAGAGGGTAAAAATGAATTTTTATATCTATTTGTCCTAGTTAATGGGCATTTAAAGCGGGAACCAGAAGGTAAAAACTGGAATTCCTTATGCAGGGGATGGGAGTAATTTTCTAAAATACATTCGGCCTTCCTTATTACCTGTTCCTCGTACAGCGCAGTCATGCTTTTCTGTTGAACACCAGTAATATTGCTTATTACAAATATTGCTTATTACAAACCTTAATAATCTTTGATATGGCATTCTTGCTCTTAACATTAAGGAAGGCATACCAACAGATCGCAGAGAATGTAAGAATTGATTCTTTAAAGACCTATAAAATAGATTGTTGTCATCGCCTTTGATTATGACGAGATATAACACTGTAACTCACACACTATGTTGTGAGGTATACGGTCAAGGATTAAGCGGCTACGGCGTCAGACTTGGAGCCCAAAGGTTGCCGGTTGAACTCCCAACCAGGTTGGTGGGGGGAGTAATTAACCAGTGCTCTCCCCCATCCTCCTCCATGACTGAGGTACCCTGACTGAACATGGTACCGTCCCACCGCACTGCTGCCCCCTTGCACGGGCAAGGCATAAATGCAATTTTGTTGTGTGCAGTGTACAGTGAACACTTGTGTGCTGTGGAGTCACGATGACAATGGGAGTTGGACTTTCCCAGTTGTGCATTCTCTTTCACAATTTTGGAATAAAGTGACTACATAACACTCCAAAGAGCTAAGTTGAAAAAAACACAGTCGAAAAGGGTCGCACCTGTTCTGTTTTCATTGAGGGGGCACTGGCTCCATGGCAACGGGTCCTGGAAGGAGTTGAAGAAATACCACATGACCCAGGCGATGATGGTGTTGTAGTACATGCCCACCATGAAGGACACCATCATAGAAGCAACGCCTGTGGACAAATACATAGCACATACAGCGTTTTCACACCTGGTCCCTTTCAGCCGTCTAAGCGAACTCAGAGTAGTGACTCAGCATTTTTGCCGCATATGTGAACGCTCTTAAGCATACCCAGACCCCTCAGAAGAGAACCGTACTGAGACCTTGGTTGACATGGTCTCAGTTTGGTTCGCTTATGAGTTGCGACAAGTTACACGTGTGGCTAGGTGTAATCACTTGAGGAGGGCTCTAGAGGACCGGGTGTGATCAAAAAAGAAGAGTGACACACCATAAAAGCCTACCAGGACCAGAACGATCAGCCAGTTCTTTTTGTAATACACTCACAATATGAAAAAAAAACAGAACTGAGTCCTTTTGCTGTCAGTTCGCTTTTTTGGTCCACTTAAAGAGGACCGAGTTTGGTTCACTTAAAGGGGACCAGGTGTGAAAACCCTAATACAGTAATATTACTTTTATCCCAAGCGCCTGAAGATATAGGGCAGGGCTATTCAATTAAATGTCAAGGAGGGCCAGTTTTGTCAAATTCCTCCTAGTAAAGGGGCCGAACTACACTGTATACATATTTATTATGGTTGACGATTGTCAATGGGATTGAGCTGGGGGGGTGTAGTCTCCCCCAGTCAATGAATAGATAGTATAAATAAAAAGATTAGAAAATGAAAAACAAAACCGTCATGTATCATGTAACCACATAGTTCGCCATTCATTGAAAGTGCAACGTAAACTTGACAAAACTATCTAATTCTGAATCATTAATTCAGAATTAAAAGCATTCTGTTAACACAGCCACTTTCATGCAGTGCAGGCCTGGACTGGTAATCTGGCGTACAGGGCATTTTCCCCGTGGGCCGCCAGTCATCAGTACAGGGGTCGATGCGTTTGGGTTTTATGTTGTTTGTTTGTTTGTTTCAAAGTTTCCCAGGCCCACAATCAGTGGTGTAGTCTACTTTTTTATGGTGGGTATACTGTATATTTGAGATTTTTTTTGAAGTGGGTATACTGTATATATTTGTGCTATTCAAAACAATGGATCAATCAATTTTAAGTGGGTATACTGAAATCCCTGAAATTTAGAAGTGGGTATACTCCGTATACCCGCGTTCTAGGTAGACTACACCACTGCCCACAATATAGATGGATGGGACGGCCCATTGCTGCATCCATAACATACAGTTGACTGAGCCCATCATGATTGTAGTATGGGGGTGGGGGTGAGGGGCTGGCCTATGCCAAAAATGCCCATGCTGAGGGGGCGCGCTGTGACGCACCGCACTAAGCCCCCCACATTTGGGCTTGCATGCCCTCGGGGACCCCGGTTCGAGTCCGTCTGGGGTCATTTCCCGATCCTCCCCCGTCTCTCTGTCCCACTCGCTTCCTTTCACCATCTCACACTGTCCTGTCAAATAAAGCCATAAAAGACCCTAAAAAAACATTTTCTTTTTAAAAATGTGCAGGCCTGGTTTGTGGTCCCAGTCCAGTCCTGATACAGTAGGTAGCTGAACTCACCAACTCCGGCCAGGTAGGGATGTATGGACCTCCAGACCCCCACACTTCCAACTATTATTTTTCAAGGTATTTTTTACAGTCCCTGGAGCAATGTGGGGTTAAGAGAGGTCATGGGGGATTCAACTGGTGACCCCTAGATTGAAAGACCAACTCTCTAACCACTAGGCCACGGCTGCCCCTCGCAAGGGTAGGTAGCAGTGATGCGCGGGTCGACGAAAAAACAAGACACACCCGACCGCTTTTTTCCCTAGTCCGCCCGCTTGCCCTGCCCGCAAGAAATATTCATGAAAAAATATTGACCCGGCCCGCTTCCCGACCCGCCTTTGAAAATAGTAGCCGTGCGTCTTTATGAACACCCTAGCGTCATTGGCAAAGCACAATCACGTCAATAAAGGTCTTAAAAAAGGAATTTGCGTCAAGAACAAGACAGCTGTGCATTTCAACAGGACATGTTGGATTTTTGAACCGAGGCCATGCAATGAGGACTGCCGACGGTCACCTGTTTATTTCGGCAACATCGTCGTTTGGATACATGGAGAAAATTAATCTGTAGGTTGGTGAGCAGACGGAGCCAGCCGTCAAGTGGATTGCCTCGTAGTCATGGTACGACACAGGAAATGAAAACAAACTCTGTAAGCAACCCATGAGCGCGAAACCATTACAATTGTATAAGAAAATATGTAGGCTATATCCATCACTGCACTGTTTAGAGAGCACCCTCTGTGTTCTTCAAAATGCACTCAATGGTTGCACCTGCTGCACCAGTTGCGCGCAGAAGATATTCGGCCGACGCAGGAGCCTCATTAAGTCTCCTGCAGAGCGCGTGGCACCATCGTAGTTATTCAGCCATATAAACTTTGATCTATTTCGCAAAAAATGTCCCTGTCTGCTAAAGTAAACTATAGCCTATTGGCTAGCATATAGCCTACTTTAAAATTCGGCATCATTTCAAAGGTCCTGACCGACCGCACCCGACCCGAATTTCATTAAAAATAATATTTCATAACCCGTGCCTGCGGTCGACCGCAGTTAATTGCAAGCGCCCGCTGCTTTCGGGTCAGCCCGCGCATCACTGGTAGGTAGCAGTAGGTAGCTGTACTCACCAACTCCGGCCAGGTAAGGATGTATGGAACTCCAGACCCCCACACTGCCACTCCTGAGTCTCTGGCCGATGGCAAACTCCAGATGCAGCAGAGGAATCCCCTCCAGCACCAGCAGGATCAGGAAGGGGATCATGAACGCACCTGGCAACACACATACACAGGTCTGTTACCTACAGGCATCTACTGTAGAAATACAGGAGTCATGAACGCACCTGTTAACACACACATACAGGTATGTTACCTACAGGCATCTACTGTAGAAATACAGGAGTCATGAACGCACCTGTGAACACACACATACAGTAGGTAAGTTACCTACAGGCACATGCCGTAGAAATGCATATTCATGAATGCACCTGGCAACACACACACACACAGTAGGTAAGTTACATACAAGCATACAGTAGGTACGGTACCTACAGGCACATGCTGCAACTTCTACAGAGGAACCATTGAAAGCATCATCACCAGCTGTATCACTGTGTGGGGCGGGAGCTGCACTGACTACAACAGGAAAGCCCTGCAACGCATAGTGAAGACAGCTGGGAGGATCATCAAGGCACCTTTTACACTCCCTACAAGACATCTACACCAGCCGCCTCACCCGCAAAGTCCTCACAATTGTGAGGGATGAGACCCACCCAGCACACAACCTGATCCATCTCCTGCCCTCTGGAAAGAGGTACGGGAGCCTACGGTCCAGAACCAACCGGCGGACGAACACCTTCATCCAAGTCTACTCGCACACATGAGCCCTTTTTATTACGTTGCCTCAAACTATTTTTTAGACTCATTGGCTTATTGCCACACTGCCTGCAACTTCCAAAGGGCTTTCACTCCATGCAATGATTGGGATTGTGAAAGACTGACTGAAAAGCCTAGGCTAGAGATGCACCAGATCCTGATTTTTAGGTAACATGCCGGATAAAGGATCCACTGCTTAAGATGCTGCCGGACCCGGATCCTGTGAAAAACCGTATTATCCTGTCGGATCCGGAACCGGATCCGGATCCGGTGCATCTCTAGATGAAACACTATCTGTCCTTTTTCACGTTTGATGAACAAAAATGTCATTTCTATGATCAGCATGATGCAGTATAGTGCTCATCAGATAATCGCTCATGTTTCAGACTTGCTGACTGAGTTGTGTTCAAACAATCAGTTTGCCCTTGTCAGCAATGGTCAAAGAAATAATTTTGAGATTTCAATGTTCTGATATGAAAGCTTAACAGATATAATGCTTCTTCGGTTTACGATGTAATTGCTTCCTGAATTAAAAACAAACCTGACACTGCAATTGAAAAGTGTGACCTCATGCCATCCTTATCTGTTCATTGGCTGTTCATTGGTGTTCAGATGGCTTTGTCCTAGGCCTGTTAGTGTAATAAATGGGCCATAGAAATAACTTTGCCTGGCCTTGCCTGGCTTTGTCTCACAGCAGCACACGTGTCTTGTGGTCAGAGCCGGATTAAGCTGGCCAGGGGCCCCTAGGCTACAGGTTGCTGTGGGCCCCCCTGGAAGGCAAATTTAGCGAGACATGTACATAGCCAGCGACGTCCTAATTACGAGCTAGAAAATCAGGATGACATGTCTACCAACTGTACTCCACACAACAGATGTGTTTTTTCAATATTGCATCTTGTCACAATTCAGCAATTTTACACTTTTGGACAATCAGGCGCCCCCTAGCAGGTGGGGGGCCCTACTAGGTTGCAGCCATGTCTAGCCTGTGGGGGCCCCTAGCAGGTTGGGGGCCCTAGGCTGCAGCCATATCTAGCCTGTTGGGGCCCCTAGCAGGTGGGGGCCCCTAGGCTGCAGCCATATCTAGCCTGTGGGGGCCCCTGGCAGGTTGGGACCCCTTGGCGGGCAGCCATATCTAGCAGGTGGGGGCCCCTAGGCTGCAGCCATATCTAGCCTGTGGGGGGCCCTATCAGATGGGGTCCCTAGGCTGCAGCCATATCTAGCCTGTGGGGGGGTCCCTTGGCAGGTGGGGGCCCATAGGCTGCAGCCATATCTAGCCTGTGGGGGCCCCTGGCAGGTGGGGGCCCTAGGCTGCAGCCATATCTAGCCTGTGGGGGCCCCTGACAGGTGGGGGCCCTAGGCTGCAGCCATATCTAGCCTGTGGGGGCCCCTGGCAGGTGGGGGGCCCTAGGCTGCAGCCATATCTAGCCTGTGCATTAATCCGGCCCTGCTTGTGGTAGCCCTTTGAATGCTACAGTGGTGCTGCTCAGTGCTCACGTGCCCCTACGCATGGTGTCCTTGTCCCAAACACACACACACACAACAACTCTGAGCAGGCTGTACACCCACACACACACGCACACACAAACTCCTGCGCATGCACACACATGCATGCACGCACGCACGCGCGTACACACACACACATTAACTCTGAGCAGGCTGTAACCCCCCCCACACACACATGCAGGCACACACAAACTCCCACGCATGTACGCATGAACACACACTCACTCTCTCTCTCTCTCTCTCTCACACACAGACAGACAGACAGACAGACACACACACACACACAGACAGACACACACACACACACACACACACACCACACTATAAAAGATATCAGATAAGATCTCAATGCTTCATGATGACCTTGCACGCTATTCCCTCATTAACAGAGTGTGTGTGCGTGCATACATGTGTGTGAGTGTGTCTGCATGTGTGTGTGTGTGTGTGTGTGTGTTGTGCATGCATACATGTGTGTGAGTGTGTCTGCATGTGTGTGTGTGTGTGTGTGTGTGTGTGTGTGTGTGTGTGTGTGTGTGTGTGTGTGTGTGTGTGTGTGTGTGTGTGTGTGTGTGTGTGTGTGAGAGTGTCTGCATGTGTGTGTCAGGTGTTTACCAGTTCTTTAATGAGGGTTGTATTGCCATCTGCACATGACCAATGTGTGTGTTTGGGTGTGTGCGTTGGCTACACAATGGGTCACTAATGCATCGTAATGGTTGGCAGAGCAGTGGTTGTTGTCTCTTTACAGGCCATATTCGTCTATCTACTAACTGAACACCAATGTCCCTTTTAGTGTGATTTCACTTTTACGGCCCAAATTAGCGTGCGTTGGCTTTAGGCCTAAGTGAAGGTAATGAATTGAACACTGTGTGCTCCTGGTTTTTTTAACCCGTTGTGTCCTGGAGCGACCTGGACGCTGAATTCAGGTTCTTGAGATTTCAGCTGTTTTATTGAAAATGTGATTATGTTAGAACTGGATGAACACATTCTAGTGCAAAATGAAGATTCTAGCTTTTAAATGCAACTTATTTCATGTGTTAATATGCTTCGGAGGCTGAGATATTTAGGTTTTAATAGGGAAAGAGCACCGTTTCCCCAAAAAGGGCTCAAGGCTGAAATGGGTTAACAGAGAGACTTCTCTTCGTCTTCACAACGCGAGGAGCTGCCCTGGGGAATGTGTAAGCAGTGTTGCCAGATGAGGCTGGTGATTTCCAGCCCAAAAAATGCTCAAAACCCGCCTAGAAGCACAAAATTCCGCCCAATTCTATTGATTTCTATGGCAAAAGTTGGGGGGGGGGGTAATAAATGCCATTTTTACCCGCACAAGGCCATCCTAAGCAGCGGGAAACAGCCCAACCTGGCAACACTGTGTGTAAGCAGTGGCGGACTTAGCAATTTGGGGGCCTAAGGCGAAGTTAGCTAGGGGGCCCATCGGCCCACCGGCCCACCCAAGTGTGTACCCCCCCCTTGAAAAATAATAATAATACCCTAATAGGCTTGCTAAGAGATGCTTAGCTCACAGCATCTTCTGTATCACAGATACACAATTCAAAAACTAAGCTCTCTACAACAGTCAGAAGACCTCCTGAACATAATGTGCTTGGGCCAAGTTTTGCTTTAGACATTTAGACAGCATTCAATGTTGACATATTCAACATTGCAATCTTCACATGCACATCAATCAATTACACATGGGCATCAAAGGCTTCTCTCTCTCTCTCTCTCTCTCTCTCTCTCTCTCTCTCTCTCTCTCTCTACCCAGACCATTGCAGTGGCAAACACACGGTGGTAGATGGACACTCCCAACTGAGATCGCTCCCGGACGTGTAGTCCCAGGTGTTTCTATCACTCCCGGACGTGTAGTCCCACCCGATTATATTTCACGTAATCAAAGTTCAACGACACAAATAAAAATAGACAGTAAGATTGCAGTGTATCATTTTGCCCAAATGCCACCACCGCCACACCACCAACTGCGTGTGCACATGAGGTATTGAACGGCGAGCAGCAAGCATCTCAAACTGAATTGGCTACAAAACAAAACACCACGGCGGGTGAATTCCAAACCAACCAACTGAGGCATAGTAGAAGTAGCAATAGTGCAATAGTTCCAATTGCCATCACACACACAAGCGCGCGCGCACACACACACAATCAATGTGACTTACTATGAGTAGAGTGCGCTGTCTTTTGTCAATCACGTCGGCGTTTCTCCAGGCTGAACTTCCACATCACCTCCTGTTAGCATCCAGAACTAGCCAGCAATATCGCCACGTAACGCAGTTCATTATTAAAAACTCCAGCATATCTACTGGAGTTATGGCTGACATGTCAGCTAATTCTGCGATGTTCTAAATCTCGCCACATCGCATCAAGTTACAGAATGTTCCTTGAAAGCTGCATGCTTGTTTAAGCCTTTCAAAATTTCGACAGCATGTTTCTGAAATCATTTCAGAGAGATTGAGAAGGTTGTCTGATGATACAGTAACCGATGCACCGTCTGCAAGCGCTTAAAGGCTGTGTCCTTTTCAATGGAATAACTTACTCGAGCCAATTCCAGTTCACATCTAGAGGAAAAGTAACGCCTTTTTGAAACAAAATATCTCACGAGGTATTCATTCAACAAAACTTGGGGTTATCAGTGCCGCGGCCATTCACAGATCCATCAGTGGGGATAGCCACAGTAGTTGACCTGCTAGTGCTACAGTGTAGGGCACCGTTTCCTTGTCGCTGTCCGATCCACGGAGATAGTCCAGGCTTCTAACATGTCATGTCGTGGGTTATCCAAAGTTACCGATGTTGGAGTTTTAAAACATTTACGCACAGTGTTATCCATATTCAGGAAAGCACAAAACTCGCATGTCTGTTCACCACCTAGAAATGTCAGTCACCTCGCTTGAGTCGCTTCCCTCTTCAGCGCGTTCGCGGAGGGACCCGCTGCGCATATATGGGCAGCAATGCGCACTCACAGTGCGTTCCGAATGCGCCGTAATTACGCATTGTGCGCATTTGAGCGGTGCAGATATGCGCAGGCATGTTGTGTGGGAACGTAGCGAATGTTTTGGAACTCGTCTCGCGCACATGGCATGCATGGATGGAATATTCCATTTTAACACGAAAGAGAGGGGTGTGCACGGGATCTGTATTTGTTTGTAATGTATTGTGTTGCTCTTATTTCCAATTTAAACATACAAAATTCATTATTTATGAAAATTACCATTTATTTGTGAATTACTGTCCAAAGGGGCCCTAATTACTATGTGAAATTTTCCGCTCCCAGTCAGAGGGGGCCCCTAAATTTGGGGGGCTAAGGCGGGGCCTAAGGCGGTTGCCTAGCAACGCCTCTATGCCAGAACCGCGCCTGTGTGTAAGTGCACAGTAGGTTCAGTCAACAGGAAATGTACATCTATGGAAAATGTCTACCACTTCTCACACTATACACACACTGTAAATGTTTCTATGTTAAATCAACACTTTTGCGAGTAAAACCACAGAGAGCAGTATTTGACTTTGGTGTGTAGATTTCACAATGTGAACCCATGATAATTTTTTTTAAAGTAAGACGTGAGAACAGAAAATCGATATGACATGGCCTCGCAGCCAGCATAAAGACACTGACTGAGACCTAATGTTAATACTCTGGATATTGTCATGCACATTCAATAAAGAAATTCAGATCCATATCCTTCATGATTGTATAATATTGACATATCATCTGAACACTCTCGATCACAGTAAAGGGTTGAGAGAAAGAGATGGGGTTGGTTGAGAAATGACCCAGGTCGGATTCAAACTGGGCTACCCTTGGGCTGCGTTGCCCATATGTGTGGAAAATTAGCGCAGAGAGCCTCAGCACCCCTTGACTAATATATTTTTTCTCTGCCGCAAGGGTTCATCTAGACCAGTGGTTCCCAACCTTTTTCTTAAGGGACCCATGTTTTTACTATTGTAAGCTTTGGTGAACCACGCGAGCGCCCGCACGAGAAGGAGTCACAAGATGCCCTCTGTTTCCTGCAAAAACTAATTTTAGTTATTTTATTCCTCAATTCGTCTTTGGTCAAATATAGAATAAATGTTTAATGTGGCACTTACAATTTGTTGCTTCTATGCATTTATTAGTTAAATTCTTTGTCTTTTATTCAACATGGGCTATATATATTTAAAATTAAACCCCTTACAATCAAGAGGGCTCCGCGACCCCCTGTGGATCTTTGGCGACCCATAAGGTGGGTCCCGACCCATAGGTTGGGAACCACTGCTCTAGACTAGAGTCTAGTTTACGAAGGATACACACCACCTCTCTACACCAGTGGTCTCAAATGGCGTCCCGCGGGCCAGATCCGGACCCATTCTGACAAACATTTGGCCCGCCATGAGGTTGGGACAAACAAAAACGTATGTGTTATATCAGTGGTCGGGCGACTTGTTTGGCCCCCTCAGCCAAATTTGGGCTACATATTTTGGCCCTTGGCGGAAAAATAATTGTAGACCCTTTTCTACTCCATTTCTGATCAGCGATGACCTTACTCACCTCCTCCGTGACTCTGGCACAGGTACGGGAACCTCCAGACGTTGCCGAGCCCCACGCAGAAGCCCACGCAGGTGAGCATGTACTGGGTCTTGTTGTCCCATTTGGGCCTGCTGTCCGCCTCCTCCACCTCCAGCCGCTCCAGGTCGGCATGGGACGGGATCCGCTGGTCCAGACCCGGGTTCGGGAGCTTCAGCTTCATGCTGCGATGTAGTCTTCAAGTCTTAAGTCAGGTATTAAGTCTGTGGGGTGGCGAGAAATAATCAGAGTGTGAGTTAAAGGAGAAGTCCAGTTTTTTGAACATTAAGGCCATTTTCTGAGTGGTCTGCAATGTTTTAGAGTCCCCCTCACCGTTTATTTCATGTTTGCTGCAGTCTCTGTTATTTGGCTTATTTGGATTTGATCTCAACCAGCTTTAGAATGGCCGTCTATGGGCACCTACTACTCTGTTCTTAAAATCACCTTTAACATTTGTTTTCAAGAATATGCAACTCACCAAGTGTTCAGCAGTATTCACTGGTGTTCCTTGACAATTTTTGTAGCGAAATATGGCATCTGTCGTGTTTTATGTGTGTTTTATGTAGCAATTTGTAAGTTAAGTTTCACTTTCACTTTCACTTTCTTTCACAAAATGGCAAATAAAAAATGACAGAAGCCATATTTTGCCTTGACACTTGTTAGGGACTGCTAGTGAACACCCCTAACCACTTTGAGAGCTGTAGACTTCCAAAAACAAATGTTTAAAGTGATTTTAAGAACAGAGTTGCAGGTGCCCATAGACGACCATTCTAAAGCTGGTTGAGATAAAATCCAAATCAGCCAAATAACAGAGAGTGCAGCAAACATGAAATAAACGGTGAGGGGGACTCTAAAACATTGCAGACCACTCAGAAAATGGCCTTAATGTTAAAAAAACTGGACTTCTCCTATAAGAGGGATTTTGTGGTAAGTAAAAGTTTGAAGGTGAAGATTGTGCGTAGCCAAGGAAAAGGTGCAGAACAAAGAATCTGGTAGAAAATCTGATCAAGACAACAGTTGAAATGTCATTCTACCCTGCCAAGGAATTTTTAAAAAATGGGAAAAAAGAATTTTAAGTGTGCGGACTCCTCACTCTAAAATCTGTAGTAGTAAGTACTCCTTGTACTGTAAGGAAGCACTCGTCAGCTCCTGCTGTGGTTTTTGTTCAGTGTTCCACTGTCCTCAAGTCTTAAAGGGACAGTTTGGTCAATTTCAACATGCAGTTGTATTGCTCACGCTACCCTTGACTTGTCAGTACCTGGTGATGCCACATTTTTCGGCTCAGCCCTTTCCGAGATATGAGCAATTCTAATGGGGGCAGCGTTTGTTTACATTTTTTAAAAATGAAACATAGGCCAACTCCAAATATTTTCCCAAAAGGTACTGCTGTTTGCTAGTTGTCTGCTGATGTTTTATAACCTTTTGGATGTTTTTGGGAATAAATAAAAATGTTTTTTTGAAATGTAAACAAAGAGCTGCCCCCATTACAATGACCAGGATCTCGGAAACGGCTGAAGAAGAAGAAAAAAAAATCTCAGGCCCTGACAAGTCCAGGGTAGTGTGAGCATTACAACTGCATGTTGAAATTGACCAAACTGTCCCTTTAAGTGTTAATGGTTGAGAAAGAAGCTGTAATGTTTGCTTACTGTAGGAGTTTTAGCCACTCATTTGTTAATATCACTCTCCCTGCTGATGTGCTTTTTCAATGTCTATGTCCTAAAATTTGAAGTGTGTGTGTCAACAATGTACATATTATTTGTAATTTTTTCACGTGACCTGAGGAAGGCCGACAGGCCGAAACGTTGTCACATTAAAAACTGTTAATTTAACTTGAGAGTGTGCGGCATTTCTCTCCTCCTGCAATTGTATTTTCTAGTTGCCAGCACCTCTGTTTCTGGTGCGTTTTGCGTCGTCTACTTTTTCATGGTGGGTATACTGTATATTTGTGCATTTTTTGAAGTGGGTATACTGTATATATTTGTGCTATTCAAAACAATGGATCAACCAATTTTAAGTGGGTATACTGAAATCCCTGAAATTTAGAAGTGGGTATACTCCGTATACCCGCGTTCTACGTAGACTACACCACTGCCTCCACTCAAATATGATTTTAGTACCTGTAAAAAGAAAAAGCTGTAGCTCACCCTCCACAGAGTTGAAGTCCTGAAATAAGCAGGCTGTAGGTGAGCTGTCTTGCTTCGCTTGCTGTAGGTAAGCTATCTTGCTTCGCTTGCTGTAGGTAAGCTATCTTGCTTTGCTTGCTGTAGGTAAGTTATCTGGCTTCGCTTGCTGTAGGTGAGCTATCTTGCTTCGCTTGCTGTAGGTAAGCTATCTTGCTTCGCTTGCTGTAGGTAAGCTGTCTTGCTTCGCTTGCTGTAGGTAAGCTGTCTTCGCTTGCCGCGG